>NC_062519.1:36498179-36798179 GCF_022655615.1 Tachysurus fulvidraco
TGTGTACGAGCGTGTGTGTGTGTGTGTGTGTACGAGCGTGTGTGTGTGTGTGTGTGTACGAGCGTGTGTGTGTGTGTGTGTACGAGCGTGTGCGTGTGTGTGTACGAGCGTGTGCGTGTGTGTGTACGAGCGTGTGCGTGTGTGTGTACGAGCGTGTGCGTGTGTGTGTACGAGCGTGTGCGTGTGGTGTGTGTGTACGAGCGTGTGCGGTGTGTGTGTGTGTACGAGCGTGTGCGTGTGTGTGTGTGTACGAGCGTGTGTGTGTGTGTACGCGCGTGTGTGTGTGTGTGTGTACGAGCGTGTGTGTGTGTGTGTGTTCGAGCGTGTGTGTGTGTGTGTGTGTACGAGCTTGTGTGTGTGGTGTGTGTTTACGAGCGTGTGTGTGTGTGGGTGTACGAGCGTTGTGTGTGTGTGTGTGTACGAGCGTGTGTGTGTGTGTGTGATCGAGCGTGTGTGTGGTGTGGTACGAGCGTGCTTGTGTGTGTGCGTGTACGTGCGTGCGTGTGTGTGTGTGTCCGAGCGTGTGTGTGTGTGTGTGTGTACGAGCGTGTGTGTGTGTGTACGAGGCTAGTGTGTGTGCGCGTGTGTACGAGCGTGTGTGTGTGTGTACGAGCGTGTGTGTTTGTGTGTACGAGGTGTGTGTGTGTGTGTACGAGCGTGTGTGTGGTGTGTACGAGCGTGTGTGTGTGTGTGTACGAGCGTGTGCGTGTGTGTACGAGCGTGTGCGTGTGTGTACGAGCGTGTGCGTGTGTGTACGAGCGTGTGCGTGTGTGTACGAGCGTGTGCGTGTGTGTACGAGCGTGTGCGTGTGTGTACGAGCGTGTGTGTGTGTGTGTGCGAGCGCGAGACAGTGTGTGTGTGCGTGTGCGAGCGCGAGACAGTGTGCGTGTGCGAGCGCGAGACAGTGTGCGTGTGCGTGTGCGAGCGCGAGACAGTGTGCGTGTGCGTGTGCGAGCGCGAGACAGTGTGTGTGTGCGTGTGCGAGCGCGAGACAGTGTGCGTGTGCGAGCGCGAGACAGTGTGCGTGTGCGAGCGCGAGACAGTGTGCGTGTGCGAGCGCGAGACAGTGTGCGTGTGCGAGCGCGAGACAGTGTGCGTGTGCGAGCGCGAGACAGTGTGTGTGTGCGAGCGCGAGACAGTGTGTGTGTGCGAGCGCGAGACAGTGTGTGTGCGCGAGAGTGTGTGTGTGTGTGTGTACGAGCGTGTGTGTGTGTGTGTGTACGAGCGTGTGTGTGTGTGTGTGTGTACGAGCGTGTGTGTGTGTGTACGAGCGTGTGTGTGTGTGTGTGCGAGCGCGAGACAGTGTGTGTGTGCGTGTGCGAGCGCGAGACAGTGTGTGTGTGCGTGTGCGAGCGCGAGACAGTGTGTGTGTGCGTGTGCGAGCGCGAGACAGTGTGCGTGTGCGAGCGCGAGACAGTGTGCGTGTGCGAGCGCGAGACAGTGTGCGTGTGCGAGCGCGAGACAGTGTGCGTGTGCGAGCGCGAGACAGTGTGCGTGTGCGAGCGCGAGACAGTGTGCGTGTGCGAGCGCGAGACAGTGTGTGTGTGCGAGCGCGAGACAGTGTGTGTGTGCGAGAGTGTGTGTGTGTGTGTGTACGAGCGTGTGTGTGTGTGTGTGTACGAGCGTGTGTGTGTGTGTGTGTACGAGCGTGTGTGTGTGTGTGTGTACGAGCGTGTGTGTGTGTGTGTGTACGAGCGTGTGTGTGTGTGTGTGTACGAGCGTGTGTGTGTGTGTACGAGCGTGTGTGTGTGTGTACGAGCGTGTGTGTGTGTGTACGAGCGTGTGCGTGTGTGTACGAGCGTGTGCGTGTGTGTACGAGCGTGTGCGTGTGTGTACGAGCGTGTGCGTGTGTGTACGAGCGTGTGCGTGTGTGTACGAGCGTGTGCGTGTGTGTACGAGCGTGTGTGTGTGTGTGCGAGCGTGTGTGTGTGTGTGCGTGCGCGAGACAGTGTGTGTGTGCGTGTGCGAGCGCGAGACAGTGTGTGTGTGCGTGTGCGAGCGCGAGACAGTGTGCGTGTGCGAGCGCGAGACAGTGTGCGTGTGCGAGCGCGAGACAGTGTGTGTGTGCGAGCGCGAGACAGTGTGTGTGTGCGAGCGCGAGACAGTGTGTGTGCGAGCGCGAGACAGTGTGTGTGCGCGTGTGTACGAGCGTGTGTGTGTGTGTACGAGCGTGTGTGTGTGTGTACGAGCGTGTGTGTGTGTGTACGAGCGTGTGCGTGTGTGTACGAGCGTGTGCGTGTGTGTACGAGCGTGTGCGTGTGTGTACGAGCGTGTGCGTGTGTGTACGAGCGTGTGCGTGTGTGTACGAGCGTGTGCGTGTGAGTACGAGAGTGAGTGTGAGTGTGCGAGCGGCGAGACAGTGGGAAGAGTGTGTGTGTGTGCGCGAGCGAGAGAGCGTGTGTGTGTGCGTGTGCGAGCGCGAGACAGTGTGTGTGTGCGTGTGCGAGCGCGAGACAGTGTGTGTGTGCGTGTGCGAGCGCGAGACAGTGTGTGTGTGCGTGTGCGAGCGCGAGACAGTGTGTGTGTGCGTGTGCGAGCGCGAGACAGTGTGCGTGTGCGAGCGCGAGACAGTGTGCGTGGTGCGAGCGCGAGACAGTGTGCGTGTGCGAGCGCGAGAACAGTGTGCGTGTGCGAGCGAGAGACCTTGGTGTGGAATGTGCGAGCGCGAGACAGTGTGTGTGTGCGAGCGCGAGACAGTGTGTGTGCGCGAGACAGTGTGTGTGCGAGAGAGTGTGTGTGTGTATGGTGTGTAACGAGCGGGTGGTGTGGGTGTGTGTACGAGCGTGTGTGTGTGTGTGTGTACGAGCGTGTGTGTGTGTGTGTGTACGAGCGTGTGTGTGTGTGTGTGTACGAGCGTGTGCGTGTGTGTACGAGCGTGTGCGTGTGTGTACGAGCGTGTGCGTGTGTGTACGAGCGTGTGCGTGTGTGTACGAGCGTGTGCGTGTGTGTACGAGCGTGTGTGTGTGTGTACGAGCGTGTGTGTGTGCGTGTGCGAGCGCGAGACAGTGTGTGTGTGCGTGTGCGAGCGCGAGACAGTGTGTGTGTGCGTGTGCGAGCGCGAGACAGTGTGTGTGTGCGTGTGCGAGCGCGAGACAGTGTGCGTGTGCGAGCGCGAGACAGTGTGTGTGTGCGAGCGCGAGACAGTGTGTGTGTGCGAGCGCGAGACAGTGTGTGTGCGCGAGAGTGTGTGTGTGTGTGTGTACGAGCGTGTGTGTGTGTGTGTACGAGCGTGTGTGTGTACGAGCGTGTGTGTGTGTGCGAGTGTGTGAGCGCGAGACAGTGTGTGTGTGCGAGCGCGAGACAGTGTGTGTGTGCGAGCGCGAGACAGTGTGTGTGTGCGAGCGCGAGACAGTGTGTGTGTGCGAGCGCGAGACAGTGTGTGTGTGCGAGCGCGAGACAGTGTGTGTGTGCGAGCGCGAGACAGTGTGTGTGTGTGAGAGCGTGTGTGTGTGTACGAGCGTGTGTGTGTGTGTGTACGAGCGTGTGTGTGTGTGTGTACGAGCGTGTGTGTGTGTGTGTACGAGCGTGTGTGTGTGTGTGTACGAGCGTGTGTGTGTGTGTACGAGCGTGTGTGTGTGTGTACGAGCGTGTGTGTGTGTGTGTACGAGCGTGTGTGTGTGTGTCCGAGCGTGTGTGTGTGTGCGTGAGCGTGTGTGTGTGTGTGTCCGAGCGTGTGTGTGTGTGTTCGAGCGTGTGTGTGTGTGTACGAGCGTGTGTGTGTGTGTGTGTGTACGAGCGTGTGTGTGTGTGTGTACAGCGGGGTGTGGTGTGTGTGTACGCGGTGTGTGGTTGTTACGAGGACGTGAATGTGGTGTGATGTACGAGCCGGTGTTTTGTTGTTGAAAGAGGGTGGGTTTGTGTCTGTACGGTGTGCTGGTGTGGTAGCGAGCGTGTGTGTGTGTGTGTGTGTTCGAGCGTGTGTGTGTGTGTGTTCGAGCGTGTGTGTGTGTTGTGTACGACGTGTGTGTGTGAGTGTGACTTGCGTAGTTTGTGTGTGTGTGTACATCTGTGTGTGTGTGTGTGTGGTACAGCGTGTGTGTGTTTGTGGGTACGAGCGTGGAGTGTGTTTGTGTGTGTGTAACGATCGTGTGTGTTTGTGTACGGCGTTTGTGTGTGTGTCTACGAGCGTGTGTGGATGTTGTACCGAGCGTGTGTGTGTGGTGTATTCCGAGCGTGTGTGTGTTGGTTACGAGCGTGTGTGTGTTGTGTACGAGCGTGTGTGTGTGTGTGTACGAGCGTGTGTGTGTGTGTACGCAGCGTGTGTGTGTGTGTACGAGCGAGGTGGGTGTGTGTTGTACGAGCGTGTGGGTGGTGTGTACGAGCGTGTGTGTGGTACGAGCGTGCTGTGTGTGTGTGTACGAGCGTTGGTGTGGGTGTACGAGCGTGTGTGGGGGTGTACGAGCCGTGTGGTGTGTACGAGCGTGTGTGTGTGTACGAGCGTGTGTGTGTGTACGAGCTGTGTGCTGTGTGTGTACGAGCGTGTTGTGTGTGTACGAGCGGGTGTGGTGTGTGTACGAGCTGTTGTGTGGTGTGTACGAGCGTGTGTGTGTGTGTACGAGCGGGTGTGTGTGTGTGTACGAGCTGTGTCGTTGTGTGTGCGAGCGTGGGTGTGTGTGTGTAGCGAGCAGGGTGGTGTGTGGCTGAGACGTGGGGGTGATGTGTGTGCGAGCCGTTGTTGTGTTTCCCGTGTGTGTGTACGAGCGGGGCTTGTGTGGCGAGCGTGTGTGTGTGGTGTGTACGAGCGGTGTGTGTGTGTGTGTGTGCGAGCGTGTGTGTGTGTGTGTTCGAGCGTGTGTGTGTGTGTGTACGAGCGTGTGTGTGTGTGTGTACGAGCGTGTGTGTGTGTGTGTACGAGCGTGTGTGTGTGTGTGTGTGCGAGCGTGTGTGTGTGTGTGTGTGTGCGAGCGTGTGTGTGTGTGTGTGTGTGTGTGCGAGAGTGTGTGTGTGTGTGCGAGCGTGTGTGTGTGTGCGAGCGTGTGTGTGTGTGTGCGAGCGTGTGTGTGTGTGTGTGCGAGCGTGTGTGTGTGTGTGCGAGCGTGTGTGTGTGTGTGTGCGAGCGTGTGTGTGTGTGTGCGAGCGTGTGTGTGTGTGTGCGAGCGTGTGTGTGTGTGCGAGCGTGTGTGTGTGTGCGAGCGTGTGTGTGTGTGCGAGCGTGTGTGTGTGTACGAGCGTGTGTGTGTGTGTACGAGCGTGTGTGTGCGTGTACGAGCGTGTGTGTGCGTGTGTACGCGAGACAGCGTGTGTGTGCGTGCGCGAGACAGCGTGTGTGTGTGTGTGTGCGCGTGCGCGAGACAGCGTGTGTGTGTGTGTGTGCGCGTGCGCGAGACAGCGTGTGTGTGTGTGTGTGCGCGTGCGCGAGACAGCGTGTGTGTGTGTGTGTGCGCGTGCGCGAGACTGTGTGTGTGTGTGCGCGAGACAGTGTGTGTGTGTGCGCGTGCGCGAGACAGTGTGTGTGTGTGTGCGCGTGCGCGAGACAGTGTGTGTGTGTGCGCGTGCGCGAGACAGTGTGTGTGTGTGCGCGTGCGCGAGACAGTGTGTGTGTGTGTGCGCGTGCGCGAGACAGTGTGTGTGTGTGTGCGCGTGCGCGAGACAGTGTGTGTGTGTGTGCGCGTGCGCGAGACAGTGTGTGTGTGTGTGCGCGTGCGCGAGACAGTGTGTGTGTGTGCGCGTGCGCGAGACAGTGTGTGTGTGTGTGTGTGTGCGCGCGTGCGCGAGACAGTGTGTGTGTGTGTGTGTGTGCGCGCGTGCGCGAGACAGTGTGTGTGTGTGTGTGTGTGCGCGCGTGCGCGAGACAGTGTGTGTGTGTGTGTGTGCGCGAGCGCGAGACAGTGTGTGTGTGCGCGAGCGCGAGACAGTGTGTGTGTGCGCGAGCGCGAGACAGTGTGTGTGTGCGCGTGCGCGAGACAGTGTGTGTGTGCGCGTGCGCGAGACTGTGTGTGTGTGTGTGTGCGCGTGCGCGAGACTGTGTGTGTGTGCGCGTGCGCGAGACAGTGTGTGTGTGCGCGTGCGCGAGACAGTGTGTGTGTGCGCGTGCGCGAGACAGTGTGTGTGTGCGCGTGCGCGAGACAGTGTGTGTGTGCGCGTGCGCGAGACAGTGTGTGTGTGCGCGTGCGCGAGACAGTGTGTGTGTGCGCGTGCGCGAGACAGTGTGTGTGTGCGCGAGACAGTGTGTGTGTGTGTGCGCGTGCGCGAGACAGTGTGCGCGTGCGCGAGACAGTGTGTGTGTGCGCGAGACAGTGTTTGTGTGCGCGAGACAGTGTTTGTTTGCGCGTGCGCGAGACAGTGTGTGTGTGTGCGCGTGCGCGAGACAGTGTGTGTGTGTGCGCGTGCGCGAGACAGTGTGTGTGTGCGCGTGCGCGAGACAGTGTGTGTGTGCGCGTGCGCGAGACAGTGTGTGTGTGCGCGTGCGCGAGACAGTGTGTGTGTGCGCGTGCGCGAGACAGTGTGTGTGTGCGCGTGCGCGAGACAGTGTGTGTGTGCGCGTGCGCGAGACAGTGTGTGTGTGCGCGTGCGCGAGACAGTGTGTTTGTGCGCGTGCGCGTGCGCGAGACTGTGTGTGTGTGTGTGTGTGTGCGTGCGAGACAGTGTGTGTGTGTGTGCGCGTGCGTGTGCGTGCGAGACTGTGTGTGTGTGTGTGTGTGCGTGCGAGACTGTGTGTGTGCGTGCGAGACTGTGTGTGTGCGTGCGAGACTGTGTGTGTGCGTGCGAGACTGTGTGTGTGCGTGCGAGACTGTGTGTGTGTGTGTGTGTGTGTGTGTGCGAGACAGTGTGTGTGTGTGTGTGTGCGCCCGCGAGACAGTGTGTGTGTGTGCGTGCGAGACAGTGTGTGTGTGTGCGTGCGAGACAGTGTGTGTGTGTGCGTGCGAGACAGTGTGTGTGTGTGCGTGCGTGCGTGTGTGTGTACGAGCGTGTGTGTGTACGAGCGTGTGTGTGTACGTGTGTATGAGCGTGTACGTGTGTATGAGCGTGTGTGTGTATGAGCGTGTGTGTGTATGAGCGTGTGTGTGTATGAGCGTGTGTGTGTATGAGTGTGTGTGTGCGAGCGCGAGCGTGTGTGTGTGTGCGCGAGCGCGCGTGTGTGTGTGTGTGTGCGCGAGCGTGTGTGTGCGCGAGCGTGTGTGTGCACGAGCGTGTGTGTGTACGAGCGTGTGTGTGTGTGTGTGTGTACGTGTGTACGAACGTGTGTGTGTGTGTGTACGAGCGTGTGTGTGTGTGTGTGTGTACGAGCATGTGTGTGTGTGTGTGTACGAGCGAGACTGTGTGTGTGTGCGAGTGAGACAGTGAGTGTGTGTGTGCAAGTGCGAGACTGTGCGAGCGCGAGACAGTGTGTTTGTGCGTGCGCGAGTGCGAGACAGTGTGTGTGTGCGTGCGCGAGCGCGAGACGGTGTGTGCGCGTGCGCGAGCGCGAGACAGTGTGTGCGCGTGCGCGAGCGCGAGACAGTGTGTGCGCGTGCGCGAGCGCGAGACAGTGTGTGCGCGTGCGCGAGCGCGAGACAGTGTGTGCGCGTGCGCGAGCGCGAGACAGTGTGTGCGCGTGCGCGAGCGCGAGACAGTGTGTGCGCGTGCGCGAGCGCGAGACAGTGTCTGTGTGTGCGCGTGCGAAACAGTGTCTGTGTGTGCGCGTGCGAGACAGTGTCTGTGTGTGCGAGCGCGAGACAGTGTCTGTGTGTGCGCGTGCGAGACAGTGTCTGTGTGTGCGAGCGCGAGACAGTGTCTGTGTGTGCGAGCGCGAGACAGTGTCTGTGTGTGCGCGTGCGAGACAGTGTCTGTGTGTGCGCGTGCGAGACAGTGTCTGTGTGTGCGCGTGCGAGACAGTGTCTGTGTGTGCGCGTGCGAGACAGTGTCTGTGTGTGCGCGTGCGAGACAGTGTCTGTGTGTGCGCGTGCGAGACAGTGTCTGTGTGTGTGTGTGTGTGCGTGCGTGCGAGACTGTGTGTGTGTGTGAACGAGACTTTGTGTGTGTGCTTGTGCAAGACAGTGTGTGTGTGTGCGCACACGAGACAGTGTGTGTGTGTGCGCGTGCGAGACAGTGTCTGTGTGTGTGTGAACAAGACTGTGTGTGTGCTTGTGCAAGACAGTGTGTGTGCGCACACGAGACTGTGTGTGCGTGCGAGACAGTGTCTGTGTGTGTGCGTGCGAGACTGTGTGTGTGTGAACGAGACTGTGTGTGTGCTTATGCAAGACAGTGTGTGTGTGTGCACACGAGACTGTGTGTGTGTTTGTGTACACGCGAGACTGTGTGTGTGTGCATGCGCGAGACAGTGTGTGCATGCGCGAGACAGTGTGTGCATGCGCGAGACAGTGTGTGCATGCGCGAGACAGAGTGTGTGCATGCGCGAGACAGAGTGTGTGCATGCGCGAGACAGAGTGTGTGCATGCGCGAGACAGAGTGTGTGCATGCGCGAGACAGAGTGTGTGCATGCGCGAGACAGAGTGTGTGCATGCGCGAGACAGAGTGTGTGCATGCGCGAGACAGAGTGTGTGCATGCGCGAGACAGAGTGTGTGCATGCGCGAGACAGAGTGTGTGCATGCGCGAGACAGAGTGTGTGCATGCGCGAGACAGTGTGTGTGCATGCGCGAGACAGAGTGTGTGCATGCGCGAGACAGTGTGTGTGCATGCGCGAGACAGTGTGTGTGCATGCGCGAGACAGTGTGTGTGCATGCGCGAGACAGTGTGTGTGCATGCGCGAGACAGTGTGTGTGCATGCGCGAGACAGTGTGTGTGCATGCGCGAGACAGTGTGTGTGTTTGCGCGAGCGAGACAGTGTGTGTGTTTGCGCGAGCGAGACAGTGTGTGTGTGTTTGCGCGAGCGAGACAGTGTGTGTGTGTTTGCGCGAGCGAGACAGTGTGTGTGTGTTTGCGCGAGCGAGACAGTGTGTGTGTGTGTGCGCGAGCGAGACAGTGTGTGTGTGTGCGCGAGCGAGACAGTGTGTGTGTGTGCGCGAGCGAGACAGTGTGTGTGTGTGCGCGAGCGAGACAGTGTGTGTGTGCGCGAGCGAGACAGTGTGTGTGTGTGCGCGTGCCCGCGAGACAGTGTGTGTGTGCGCGTGCCCGCGAGACAGTGTGTGTGTGCGCGTGCCCGCGAGACAGTGTGTGTGTGTGCGCGTGCCCGCGAGACAGTGTGTGTGTGTGCGCGTGCCCGCGAGACAGTGTGTGTGTGTGTGCGAGCGAGACAGTGTGTGTGTGTGCGCGCGAGCGAAACAGTGTGTGTGTGTGTGTGCGTACCCGCGAGACAGTGTGTGAGACACTGAACACATTTACATTTTACACGATACTTTCCCTTTCTTTGTTTCCTGTAACAGGTGCTTGTTTCCTCTAATTCAATCTAAAAAGGAGAACCAACATACCGGCTTTCGGTTTTACTAGCTGTCACTTTAATGAAATGGCAGAGCAGTTATAAGTGTTCAGTCAGCTGTCACAGATCAGCTGGATTAGGTTGAGCCGTAGCCATGTGCTTGTGTATGGCAAATGAAATAGTCTGTCCTTAAGTGACTATTTTAAATAGATAAATCTATTTCAATTTAGAATGTTGGTTGTCTAATAAACATTTTTCTGAAGGTAAAAACAAAGGTCTGTGTTGTGATTTAAAATTAGTTTGTGAAATATTTAAATTAAAAGCCCCTCATGTTATCCCTGTACGATTGAGTGAACAAAGTCTAATTAGTTGATTACTTTCTGGTAATCCCCTGGCCCGCTGCCCATGCCACCACTTCCTTCTATACCATTTAGCTCCTCCCTTGCTTGTCTGTTCACCGTCCTATCAGCGACAAGCAGAACTCTCATCAAAAAAGGTGTTCTTGAACTTGACAGAAGGTTTCAAACCACTAGAGCCACACAGAAAGTTGGAGACAGGAAGCTGGCGGTTATATGCTGCCACTTTCACTGTTCCAGGTTTCTTTTTAGAGGAAGGTAACTAGTTCATGATACACGTGGCAAGAGTGTGCAGTTTATTTTAAAATCATATCAGTTGCAGCTAAATATAAAAATGATTTCATCTAGGCCTCATCTATTAAGGGGGGGGGTGAATTTGTAAAGCCAGTACTATATGCTTTTTAGAACTTGTAAATTAAAAACATTTTTTAAAAGTAGCTGTTTCCTCTCTCGCAGATCTGTGTGGTTTACGAGCGGCTCTAGTGGCATGACGACCACTAACAAGGGAAACAAGGCCTTGAAGGTCTGTCGCCTTTTCCTCTATAATGTTTTTAAAATCTCCTCGATCTACTCAACCCTCATCTATTTTGTCGCTCATGTTCTCCCTTTTTTGTTGTAGGTGAAGCGAGAGCCAGGTGAGAATGGCACGAGTCTCACAGATGACGAGCTGGTGTCGATGTCAGTGCGCGAGCTCAACCAGCACCTGCGCGGCCTCTCGAAGGAGGAGATCGTACAGCTGAAGCAGCGGCGGCGCACACTCAAGAACCGGGGGTATGCTGCTAGCTGCCGAGTCAAGCGTGTCACTCAGAAGGAGGAGCTCGAGCGGCAGAAGGCCGAGCTCCAGCAGGAGGTGGAGAAGCTTGCTTCAGAGAACGCCAGCATGAAGGTGGAGCTCGATGCCCTGCGCTCTAAATATGAGGCACTACAAAACTTTGCCAGGACTGTGGCTCGTGCTCCTGCAGTGCCTATCAGCAATGCGCCAGTCTCTGCCCGCGGGTCTCTGGCCTCCGTCATTGGTCCGCTCGTACCGGGGAAGGTGGGCGCCACCAGCGTCATCACGATAGTCAAGTCCAAAACAGATGCTAGGTCTTAGTACAGGCCAGTGAGGAGAGTGTGGGGGTAGAGGGGTGAGGGAGAGAGAGGGGCTTGGTCAGTGCATCACGATTTAGGCACGGGACAAATTCAGAGGTCAAATTGGTGCAAATTGTTTGATATTTCTGTGAGATGAAGCCTGACATGAAGGACTGTTGTCTAAAAAGACCGAGTCCACAAAACATCCTGATACTTCCACTTGAATTGGTCAGTACAGTGTCTGTCTGTACACACTGTACTTCCATACCAAAAACCACCATCAAGGACAATTCGGGTGACTGGGCTTCCAGAAAAATCTGAATGTTTTAAAGAAATTACAAGAATTTGTAAAGATGCAGAAAAAGAGGCCTCTTGTGACTACAATGAGGGCTGGATTTATGGTCTTTCTATTTTGTTGTTGTTTTTTTGTATGATATTGTTGGACTTTAGGGCCCAAGTGTATTTTTTGTTTTCTAATTTTAATGCAATATTTGAAATGCATTGTGTTGCTGTGTTTTGTACTTCTGTGCTTTTCCTGTGTCAGAGACCTCCGTCGCAACGCAGACATACACTTTTTACATTTTCAGTCTCCACCTTGTGCTTATCAACACAAGGACATGGAAAAAATATGGGACTTTTTTATTTAAACAAGAAATCATCTTCTTCTAAAGCAGGATTAGTTAGGAATGAAAGCTTGTCCAGGACACACACATTTGACATTGTGGAGTATTAGTGTTCTTCCTGTGTTTATATCGACCCTGCACTGGCGTATCTCCTACTTTGAGATGCTTCCAGTCCTGAACACGCTCTGCTCTTTACACTTTTGCGTCCCTTTACCGTTGCCTAATGTTGTGCACTGACCAGCCACTGCTGAGAAATGAGATGAGACGAGAGGAATCAACTGATGATATTCGTACGGTAGCTATCAGGATAACTGAGACCAGTTTATGTGATTGGGTAGTCCTTTTTTTTCATAAGAAATGTAAAAAAAAAGACGTTTTATTTCTTTTATAACATAACTTATTGGCAAGGCAATAAGACCTTTATGTTGTGGAAAGTCAAACTGCTGATTTTAGTTTCCTTTGTGGAGCTTGTGAAATTTTGTCATGTGTTTTTATGCTGGCAAAACTGTATTTTCTTTCTATAGCTTTGTTAATTACAAAGTGTTACCCTTTTTATTACTAGTTTTAATAATAATAATAATTATTATTATTATTATTATTATTTCCCCTGTCTTATGCATCCCAGTAACTCCAAGAAAATGACCCATTCTTTTTTTTATTTTGTCCCCATTACCAATATAGAAAAATCTGACAATAAAAGATTGCTCTTAAATAAAAATTTCAAAAGGACATTTGAAAAGGGGACTATCCGGTTGCATAAACCGGCAATCTCTCACAAGCTTTACCATAAAATCTGTCGCTGTGACGTTGCGTAACGTATTCTAAGATACTTTGTCTATATGGTGGAGTCTTGAATTTTATATAAAAAAAAATCACACATAGAGTATCTTGCATTATTTATAAAACATTTAAAAAAAGAACTATAAAGTTGTTTGATATCTCTCTTTTTTGCAATTGTACCAAAAGTGGCTTAACTATTGAAGTTGATAGCTTTTTCTAGTGACTAGGCGCGTAAAACTGTGGACTAGCGCGTGTGGTGTGATGTGTAAGTGATAAGGTGATGGTACTGTTCACTATTTTTGGATGTGATGCTCTTCTGTTTTTTTGTTTTTTTTTGGCCAAACTCAGGTGATGGACACACGTTACCCACAATCCTTCAGATTTTTTTTTTTCCTCCTCCCCAGTGCAGTTAATTTGACACGCAGCCTGTACCGAGTTAAAATGTCAGATGTTTTACACATTTTTTTAAAATTGATTTAGACTGTGCTTTAATGATTGGTTTATCCTGTCAGGAACAGCAGCAAGTGCTCAGCTTGTCTGCGGCATGTGAAAACAGTCCCGCGCGGCTAAAAGTGTAGCAGCATGTTGAGTGCTTTTGCACTTGAATGCCGAAGGGACCGGACACGGTTTTCTTGACATCAGCAACACTGGTTCTTTGTGCCCCATTTAGTAACAACTATTCTACACTTTGTATTTGTCATAAAGTAAAGCGATAAAAAATAGAAGGAAAAAACTCTCAGGAAAGTGGATCTACAGTGAAGGTTTTTGGGATACGTGTTAAAGATCCTGCGGTCTCGTCACCTGTGTTTGATAAAGTCCTTTTTTTGTGATGTGTGATTTTTATTTTATTTTTTATTTTTGGTGTAAACTGTTTCTATGGTAGATTCTATTTAATGTATTTTTTTTTTTGTCAATTTCTTTTTAAATGCCAGGGAAGTGACACTGCACTGATTTTCAATAAGCAAAACTAAACAGATGAAGCAATGTGCTCTCTCTCTTGTGGTTTGTTTTTGTATTTGTTTTTTTGTTTTATTTTGGAAAAGCATTTGGTTTATTGTCGAGCTGTACTTTGAGGGAGTACTACTATTATACAAATGGAAATCATTTAGTGAAGGGTCACACCTTCGCTTTATGCTGAGAAGATATTCTCCAAGCACTGTAAGTAGTAATGGTACTGAATTTTTATTCGTTTTTCTATTCATATTCCTCTAAGTTTCCTTTTCATAACAGATGTTAGTAGGCTCAATGCAAAAAAGTTCAATTAGGCCTTAAAATCTTTACACCAGCCAAAATTGTTTTATTCTTTTAGTTATTCCAGACCTGACTAAGTGCATCATGGTCCGCTGTCTCCAGAGTTCTGAGCTCCATCACACCTGATTTCATCTAAGAAAGGGCTTGATGTTCAGAACATGAATTAAATTTGGTGTGTTTGTAATCCTGAACTGGGTTGTTGCTCTCCAGAGTTTTAGGAACCCTGGTTTAAGCAGAGCTGAGTGATGATCCACAGATAGACAGTATGTGATTGCTCTCACCTTTAAAGCTACTATCGGTAGCCAGCAATTTTAGAAACAAACACCATTTTACACGTCCACTGAGCAACGTCGCCATAATCCTGATATTAAATGGGTCTATTCAGAGTAGGATGAAATGAGCAAATGCCATGTATAAGAATCTATTACTCAATGCACTGACTACAGTTTAAATCCACAGAGACGTTTGTCGGATGCTCGGCTGCGTTGTGTCATGTTCTCGAGTGCTGATTTTCTTTTTGTTGTTGTTGTTGTTGTTGTTTTTTTTTTTTCTTTTTAGTCCACATCAGGTTTGCTGTTAGTGATGATGGGGCTTTAAGCACATTAAGCTCTTTAATCTGGACTTATCTGGCATTTAGGTCTGAATAAGTATTATAGGTCTATTTGTCTCAATTATTTTTCTTTCAATTAGAAATCAGTGTAAATGATGAAAATGAACTTCCTATGATTGGTCGTTCTGTAATGGAGTCTTTGGTCCATTTTTGGCGTTGCTTTCGTAACCAGTGGTGGCGTTTCTCCTATCGCCTGTGGCAGTTCTGTGCGACGTTTCTGTGAGCGCTGTGTGTGTTTTTAAGGGTTAAACTAATGCTACTAGCTTACTAGCGAAACAATGCCGTGCTCCTCATGGGAAGTGCTTGTGCTCCAGGTAGCGCCACTGCCTAATACTTTTAGACTTGCACTCCTCCACTTTCTGTCGCACGGCGGAGGAGGACGGGGCGGCTCGGCTCGTTCATGTACGTCATTGTTGTCGTCGTCGTCGTGGTGACTTGGTGTTGAAGTGAACATATGAATTATATGCAAATGTGGGCGGTGGGGAAGATAAGGTTTCTGTTTTTTCGTTGTTGTTTTTTTCAGTAACCACAAACAGTAAGAGATTGTTTCCAGTTTTCCATTTGTTTGATTGCTACAGCTTGTCTAATTTTTCTCAAGGCGCTTTATTTGCATGTATAAGTATCACATTCCTGCTAAAAAAAAATCCAGCTACCAGATGCCAAAACACAGACTGAGCTGCTCAAGCTGGTAGACCATCTATGCCAGCTGGTAGAAAGAAACCGTTTCTGAATTCCTGCCACTAATTCTACATCATAGACAAATTATTTTTAAAGAAAAAGGCAGGCAGAAAATCTCAAATTTATTGATGAATATGAGTAGTAAAGTAATAACTTGCCATCTTCCAAAGAAGATCTACATGCTTGATCAGTTCAGTCTGTGTTTTTGTAGCTGGACAGACAAAGCTGGATTTTATTCAGCAGCGATTGAGATTAATCAATTAAGCTAATGCAACAATCAACATTAAACAATGCAACAATTAACATTTACCTCAAGACTGTTTCTGGAACATCCTCTGATATAGTAAAACAATTTCTTTTGTGTTTTTTCAAATAGAAAATAAACTTACAATTCGTTTTTCCCCTTTTAAAAATAGTGCTGCCTCCCAGGAGCAGAACACAGTGGATATTAAAAGCAAACTGAGACAATCCTGGGAACAGCTTCCAGAATTGGCTCAGACACTCGCTTGAAATGACCTTGCAGAGAACAATGTGTGTAACCACCAACTCGCACCCGTTTGACCCCGAGCCACAACCGGCTCTTTTGTCAGATCAGTAGGAAGCAGCAGGCTGACTGAGAACTCGCTCTGGTCTCAGGTGTCCGTTTCTGTTGCCGTGCAAAATTGCAACACTTTGTCCTACTTCTCCTTCTGCGGAGTGTAAAGTGTAGTGCGTTAACTACGCCAAGCTACATTAATACGTCGTGCCCAATGACTTCTATTCGTTCTTGCCTGTTCTGTTGCGTTCCCAGTTGCCTTTCACTTTATGCCTCTTGGGAGGATCATTGAAAGGTTTCATTTCTTCTCAAAGACAAATGAGTCTCAAATTCTTCATGTCTCTCGTCCCTTGTTAAGGTTTAACCAAGAAACCCAGATTTCCGCCTGTGTTTGACTGCCGTGGGCAGTTTAAATCATTAACCTCTTATCGCACCGCTATTGTAATTGTTAACATCGTTGCCATTGGTGTTTGGGACTTGCTTATCATGCCTCTTCCCAATTCATGACTCATAATTCAATTAAACGAGGATCCCACATACTGTTGGATATTTTATACATTTGTATTGATGGCACTTTTGTGCTTCTTTTAGCTTTTGGTGCTTGTTGACTTTCTGACTCCTCTGTGTGAAGCAAAAAGTAATGTATCATTTAATGCAAAATCAATTTGTATGCAGCACTTCAGAGAGAGTTTTTGTCCTGTTTCATACACAAATTTGTTTCCTTCTTTCCTGAATGTCTCCCCTTTGATTCTCTCCATCGCTCAAACTGCTTTGTCCACATGACAGACCTTATGAAAGGAGTGATGTTTTTTGGGAGTTTTTTCTCCCAAAGTACTCAAGATATAAATTGAGAGGTAATGAACATTGGAAAGCATTTTTTTTTGTCTGTAAAAAGAATCAGTTTTGTTTTTTCTGTATGGGGTGTAATGAATTCTGTCACAGTACTTTGTATGGGAATTATACATACAGTAAAAGTCCATTTAATTGTAAGTATTTATCAACTAAGTTATTGTACTTTTTGGAATTTGTAGATAAATAATATAATGTATTGGTATATTAATGATGAAATTAACTGTATCAGTCAGTCTGGGGCGTCTCTTAATTTATTGATGTATATACTGTATGTTTGTTGATATACAGCTTACTTTATTTTGTATATGACCAATAAATACATTTTGAAAAACACTGCTGCCTTAGGGTGTGTGCGTTTTAATTTGATCTGAAGGTATGACCTAATTTGTCTATATTAGGAATCTCAGCATGTTTTTTTTTTTTTTTTTTGCATTAATAGCTCTGCCACATTTCATTTTAATATTTCCACGGTGCTTTTGAAATGACTAGCAAAGAGTGACCCATTTGGAACAGCCTCTCGGCGGACACATTTTTGGCTTGGCATCAGTTAATAACATCATGATGATCATGATGGATCCGTGTGAACGCCCCACGTCGCTTCACGTGGGCGCGCAGGTATCTTGGCACGTTCCAGAGCGCGCGTGCTCGCCACTCTTAGCAGCATTGACCGCTGATCTCGCCTGATGACCTGAAGACGACAAATCTCGTGTCTGTTCTTATAGGATTCTGCTACGTATCATAAAGGAATGCTCTTACTGAAGTGTAGATGACTTTCCTGACTCACTCTATTTTATCATAGGGACTTTTTTTAGGAGCTTTAGCCAGACGACACTAGCTCATGGCTGAATTACAAATAACTCCCTCCATGTGTGCATTAAATAGTGTATGGAATAATGGTATTAAACCTTAATGCCTGGAATGTTTAATGACACCAAAGTGGACAGTAATAGGATATTAACTACTTTTATAAGTTAATGTAAATTGACTGGTCTCCTCTCCTGAATGGATTTAAAATGGTGCCTAGCTGTTCATTTACTAATCTAAAGGCTAGTCACTTAAGAATAATTTTCAGTTATCGAATTAGTTTAGTGATTGATTTAGATTTTGTGGGTGGAAAGTTCAGACGTAAAAGCTAATTGGTCCACTTAATAATTCTGATGCTACAGCACAATGAGCATTTAATAAATATTTAGCTATAATAAACTCCCATGGGATGCATTACCCTTTCACAGCTGCAATGCACTCAGGAAAACAATGCCAGGTTATTCCTACCTACAGCAAAAGTCTGTATAATGAGTCACAGCACTGCTGGAGCTGCAGTATTGCACTGATGTTTCACTACATATCCACTGCTGCTAATATCTTTACTATCTTTAGTGATGCAACCGCACGCTCAGTGCGCAGTAATTATGCGCGTTCGTGGACAATTTTAAGAAACAAACAACAAACACGACCCCTGTATTTATGTCATTTTTAAACAATAGCCTTTAGTTTTAATTGCCGTTAATATTTTTTCTTGAACACAAGAAATGCAGATCTATCTATCTATCTATCTATCTATCTATCTATCTATCTATCTATCTATCTATCGCAAATGTTTCTCACACCAATAACTTTAAGTAGTGTGCACTAAACATTGATGTCCACTTTATTTGAGATTATTCCACTCAGTCTTTTGTTCTCCCGAGCAACTTTGAACTCTTCCGTGTCTGTAGGTGGCGCTGTGGCTGAACTACTGCCGCTTTAACAGGAACGACGAGCGCGCGGCAAAAGCTGTAACGGAATCCCTCGGGCATTGGATCCATTTACTTTTGAAAGCTGATTAAAAAACGATCAGCTTATAAATATAGCGTTAATAGCGTCACAGTTATAAACCCGCTTTTCAGATGAACGCTAAATACTCCACTTTGTAAGTGACTATCTCTCTTGTGTGCACTTCGAGCCACATCCACCTTTGTTGCTAAGTTACTCCAAGCACTCAGGATGACAGTTGGAGGTTTTGCCTCGCGCTAAGATTGACTAGCGCGTCATACTCTCGGGCAGTTTGATGATTAGACGGTTCTCTGTATCGCGCAAGAGGCGGGAGCCTTATAGCCAATCCTTGTTCAGGAGGCGGTGCTTGTCAGAATGTTCTTTTCACTAGGAAACGGCTAAAACGTAAACACTGGGCCAGGTAGCTACTAGCTAGGCTAAATAAGCTAAAGCCTATTCGGGTTAGAAATGTTATTTTAACTTAAAACTTTAGAGGTTTGTCAGAGTTTTAACTCATTACAAAATAGATGACGTAAACTAGGGTTTCTGAGTTAGAACTCGAACTTAAGAATCGTGTTAGAATCTCGTGTCTAGGATAAATTAGCCTGCCGTTAGTTAGCTGCTTGATTATAGCGGGCTCTGGGAACAAAAATGAAGTTTTTAAATCATTTATGTTACTAAAACTTGATCATTTTAAACATTGGGAAATGATAGAGTCTTGTTTAAAAAAAATCGAATGTATGCATAATTACTGCTAACGGTTCGTCGCTGGATTTAGAATGTTGTATGTTGTGCTGATGCAACTCTGAGGCAAATTATTATTCTCCAGCAGGCAGCATATTAAGGCACTTTAGACAATGGAAAGCTATGATGAATTTATCCGAAGACAAGCCATCCACATACGGATGAATGTCTGTGAAAAGCCTGAACGACGAATCAGCCAGCCATCGACGATCAAGTTTTACGGGTTGCCCATTCTGCCTCCTCTGGTAAGTGTTTTTGTTTTGAATTTTTGTAATGCTTTCAGTCGTTAATACAATTTACCGACAAAAAGGTTGATTTACTAAAGATTTACTATCCAGTCATGCCAGAGAAAAAGGACAGATTTAGTGATGATTAAAGGTGGCTATTGTCAGACTTGCACATTTTGGAAGAGGACTGATGTAAACCCAGTGATCAGACAGGTCAGGTCAATATATTCAATATATTCTAAATATTGGATTGGTGCATTAAAGCCTACAAATGTAATTGGGGCCTTAAATGTACAGGAGAGGGAGCAATCCAGGACAATTGCGGCGAACTCGTAAGGAAGGTACTAATGAGCAGTGTTGTAATGTAACGGAGTACAAATACTTCGTTACTGTACTTAAGTAGAAATTTCACGCATCTGTACTTTACTTCGCTATTTAAATTTATGTAAACTTTCACTTTTACTCCACTACATTTCCTATATACTTTTACTCCATTATATTTCCACTAAGCATCTTCGTTACTCGTTACTACAAAATAAAATCAGAAGAAATGTGTGCGACTGCAATAAGGGAGGTTTGGCGAATCACTGCTCCTAGATTGCATTACGCACGTCCGCATGCACGCTCTACGGAGAAGCACGCGCAGTCAGAGCTGGAGGCGTTTATCTATAACGTTAATCGGCGGAAAGCCGCAAAGATGGCAACCAAAAGCAGTGAAATTTCACTATTCTTATTACCAGAGTGGATGGCACAAACAAAATATAATTCAAACAATCCATTAAATACTAAATAAAAATAACATTTATTGATTTGGTCTTTGTCTTGTGAATATTTTTTTTTATTAATGACTGCATTCATTGGACACAGTGTTTGTAGAGAATGCACACATACATGAACTGATTTGATTCAAAACTGGCATCCTGCATAGAATTTTCAGAATCAGAATCAGAAAGGTCTTTATTGCCAAGTATGATTGGAATTTTTTCTAGTACAGGAGGAGCTCCACAGTGTAAACAGAATGGCAATGATAAGAAATTAACACATATATAATAGACAGTTGTATGTACAGTGGAAAAAAGAATGTGCAAACTGAAATATAAATGTGCAAATTTAAGTATACTGTAGATGTTCAAATTCAAGTATAGATGTGCAAATTAAAATATAAATGAGTACTTGTAAACAATGTAAGAATAGGGTTTGTTCTGTGTATGTTAGGTGTTCATCAGATGTATGTTAAGTGTTCATCAGATGGATTGCCTGAGGGAAGAAAATTTTCCTATGTCTGGCAATTCTGCTGCTCAGGGCTCTGTAGCGTCAGAGTGTCCAGAGTGTGCTGGATGTGAGGGGTCCAGAGAGGTACAGGTCTTGGAGAGTGGGGAGGGTTGTGCCAATGATTCACTCAGCAGTCCAGACTACCCTCTGTAGTCTTCTGAGGTACCAAACAGTCACTGAGGTACAGAGGATGGATTCAATGATGGCAGTGTAGAACTGTTTCAGCAGATCCTGTGGCAGGTTGAACTTCCTCAGCTGACAAAGGAAGTACAACCTCTGCTGAGCCTTTTTCACAATGGAGTCAATGTTAATGTCCCACTTCAGTTCCTGGGAGATTGTGGTTCCCAGGAATCTGAATGACTCCACTGCTGTAACAATGCTGTCCATGATGGTGAGTGGGGGGAGAGCAGGGGGGTTTCTCCTGAAGTCCACAGTCATCTCCACTGTCTTGAGCGTGTTCAGCTACACGTTGTTAAGGCTACACCAGACAGCAGCCATTCAACTTCCAGTCTGTAAGCATACTTGTCACCATCCTGGATGAGTCCGATCAGTGTGGCGTCATCTGTAAACATCAGGAGCTTGTCGGAGGGGTCATTAGAGGTGCAGTCATTCGTGTACAGGGAGAAGAGCAGTGGGGAGAGAACACAGCCCTGGGGGGCGCCGGTGCTGATGGTGCGGGTGCTAGATTTGAGTTTTCCCAGTCGCACTAGCTGCTGCCTGTCTGTGAGAAAGCTGGTGATCCACTGACAGACAGAGGAGGGCATGGAGAGCTGGGTTAATTTGGGCTGAAGGAGTGATGGGATGATGGTGTTGAAAGCAGAGCTGAAGTCCACAAACAGGATCCTCACATAATTTTGGCGTCGACTTTTGCCATTTTATAATACCATAACTTTTGGCTATGTAGTCATATAATATATAATATAAAACTCTTGTCGTTTTAAATTCTCACTGAGTGCTAAGCCCCCCTAAAGATGAAATCCTAGAACCGCCCCTGCTCTTATGCCGAAATTACCGAAAATCACTGAATTTTTACTTTTACTTCAAATACTTAATCAGAATCAGCTTTATTGCCAGGCATGTTTTCACATGCGAGGAATTTGTTTTAGTGACAGAAGCTCCACAGTGTAACAGAATGACATATACAGTATAGACGAAATTGTATGTACACATTTACAGGTGTGAAATGTGCAGTTGAAATATATATAGGCAATTTGTATGTACAAATTTGCAAGTGTGAGAAAAATGTGCAATTGAAGTATACAATATATACAAATTGTATGTACACATGTAATAATAATAATAATGATACATTTTATTTAAAGGCGCCTTTCTAACGCTCAAGGTCACCATTGTGCATTAAGTACATTAATTATCAGAAAATTACTTTTGATACTTAAGTACAGTATATATCAGATACTTTAAGACAGGGGTGTCAAACTCAAATTTGGTTTAATTATATTTGGC
The DNA here is from genome assembly GCF_022655615.1 of Tachysurus fulvidraco. Classification (NCBI taxonomy): domain Eukaryota; kingdom Metazoa; phylum Chordata; class Actinopteri; order Siluriformes; family Bagridae; genus Tachysurus; species Tachysurus fulvidraco. The sequence continues at coordinate 36,519,691 of NC_062519.1, forward strand.
CCGCGAGATCATATCAAATGTGCATTACAGCTGGCTAGCCGCATGCTCCTCTAATACTACAAATCCCAGAATGCCTTGCCACTGTATTGACGCGTAGTCACGAACAGAAAGCGCCCCTCCTTCTCTGTTGACAGTCGTTAACAACCATGTTACTAGCTCCAGAAGGCGGAGGAGATGAAAAAAAGTCTGGTTTCCCGGCAGTCTATGTTCATGAAAGCAAAATCAAAAAGTGAAGCTGCTATAAAGCTTTATTGTGGCAGCAGAGACAGCAAAATCCGCCCGGCCCTTTAATGAGGGAGAGTTTGTCAAAAAGTGTATGGTCAAAGTTTGTGAAATGAACACCACCGATGTGTCTTTTATTTCAAATTGAATTTCTTATGTGTTTGTAATATCAAGCTCTGGTTGTTCCAAATCCTGTGTTTAAGCAAAACTAAAGTTTGTTTCCATATGAAAAAGGTTGAACATTACATATCAGTTGCAGTTAATTTTTCAATAAATATTCAGTTTGGCCTGTGACTTTATCTCCGTTTTAAATTTTGACCCACTGTGAATTTGAGTTTGACACCCCTGCTTTAAGACTTTTACTTGAGTAATATTCTTAAAGGTAACTTTCACTTCTACCAAAGTCTTTTTCTAGTACGATACTTGTACTTTTACTCAAGTATTGCTTTCTAGTACTTTATACAACACTGCTAATGAGCTAACGATAAAGGCTCAATTTAAACTCGAAGACTGTGCTATTAACCACGATAATGTGCTATCAACCTTACAAGCAGGAATTCAGTTCCAATAACAGTCGAATGCAGCACTGTTTATCACATGCGATGCAATAACTAAGAACGTTCTTATTCAGATCCTAGATAATACTTGTGCGGGTCTTTTACATAATGTAACTGTTTTCTAAATGCCAGAAATGAAAATGTAGTAGACTATAGAGATTTCTGTGTATATTAACAGACACCCTTATCCAGAGTGACTTACAATTTATGTCAATTTATACAACGAGCAATTGAGGGATAAGGGCCTTGCTCAGGGGCCCAGCAGTGGCAGCTTGGTGGACCTAGGATTTGAACTCATGACCTTCCAGTCAGTAGTCCAACACCTGAACCACTAGGCTACCACATCCCTCCCAATGACTACTAAGTCATTTTAAGCAAGTTATATTTAGGGGGAAAAGTATTGCTAACTGTTGTAAAAAAACAAAAAACCTGCACTATGTTGAATAGTAAAAAAATAAAACACTGCTATCAATATTCTTTTTTTCATAGCTTTCACATAAACTTGATTTGAAAGCAGCTTATTACAGTAATTCTGATCGCACATGAAGGCATAATATCCTATGCTCTATGAATGCTGGAAACTAAACATGGCTTAAATGATTTCTTTTTCAGCTGAACAAAGACCAGAAGGAAGAAATGCAAAGCCTGAGAGAATCAGTCTCTGAACTTACAAATAAGAGGAAAACATCGTCACTGTCTTATGTACAGACCATACTAGAGAGTATACAGGTAGTGCAAAAAAAAATCACAGAATGCCACAGATATCAGCTTGTTACCTGTCCAGTTATTTACAGCGTTTCTGTGCTTTCTTCCTTTGATTTAGCTACAAAATGTTTCAACCATTGAAGAGTTTAAGGATGAGTTAGGACTAGAAAATTCAATGAACAATAAATTCCAAAGCATCACTCGCCTCACTGGAGGTAACAATGAGTATACTAAAGCTACTGAAAGCCACTGGAATTCATCGTCCTTACCTTTCAGTCAACAAATGCCTAGCAAGAAAATGGCAATAATGGAAATTCACCCGCTCACATCTACAGCTTGTGATGGTCATAAGGATTTAAGCCTTAGACCTTTTGACAGAGATGATTCTTTAGAGAGCAGCCACACTACTGTTCTGTTTGGAGGTTTTCCTGTGTTTGGTCCCAGGCTGGAGAAATCTGTGGAGATGAACACAGGTTATGGATATGACTCTTCCTCACTTTCAATTTCAGATGATCATTCTCTTATAGATGCTAGCCACCAAGGGCTATCATCTGGATATGTGACAAATGAAACCCCCAACATCACCCCTAGCTGGATTAACAGAACGGAACACATCGGAAAAGATCCAGAGTGCAGACAGTCACATGGTGGTGAAGTGACATTAAATTCTTCAAACATGTCTAATAGGACTGGTGACATCATCAGCCACACTCCAGTGGATGGAGAGGTCCTTGAGGAGGAGTATGTAGTTTTGAACAATGCACAGATCAATGAGCTTATAGAGCCAGTAAATTTAGCAGTGGTGCCAGAGCCGTCCGAAGGACCTTACCGCATGAGTCTGCAAAATCTTTTGAAGAAATCTCAAGAGCACAGGCGGCGTCAGCGCCTCCTGCGTAACCAGGCAAAAGCTTTGAATGCCAGTGAAGCTGCACCTGCCAATGAACACAGTCATTCTGATAAGGAAAATGAGGGATGGCTGCCAGAGGACAATGGGCAGGCTGAGGTCAAGAGAACAAGTGAGAACCAGGTGGAGGATCATTTAGCAGATCAAGATCCCCTGACACACAAACAAGATGGAGAGAGAGAGAGTATAGAGCCTTGTGAAGTCATCTACCAATGCACAGATTTCCTTAATTTCACTACAGCCTTAAACAGCACAGGGAGTTCAAATGGAAAAATGTCATCTTCATCAAACTGTCCAAATATAGCCGTCAGTCCCACTCAGTTTACTTCAGCAAAATCTCTGTACCAGTCCAGGGGCAAGAAAATGGGCAGCATGCTGCCCAGACCTTGCTTAACAGGAAACAAAAAATTTAAGAATATTCCCGCTCCAAAGGTTTGCTTAAGCCCAGCGCGCAGTAAAAAAAGCAGTGCCACATCTGTCTTAGTCAAAAAAAACCTGGTCAAAGTGCCTGTCTGTGTGGATGATGAAACAAGACCCAATCCATGTGGGCAAAGCAAAAGCAGACCTGTGGGTCTCCTGCCAGGGACTGAGGGAGTTGTGCCTGTGTGCAAGAGCATGGATCAGACCAAACAGATCGCTCAGCTGGAGCTTAACCTGTCAAGCCTTAAAGTTCTAATCTCCGATCTGGAGTCAACACTCGCAGAGTCACAGGCACACAATCCCAAAGAGGCAGCCAACAACTCCCAGCAAACACTGCTTTCGGAACATGAAAGCGTCTCTCTGCCTGCTAGTGATGGAAAGTCTCAATGTGTGGTTACTTTTAGTGAGACTGTACAGCAGAAAGTCCTAGCTAAGGATCATGGGATAGAGCCAGGGACTAAACAGCATGAACCGCCACAATGTGTCACCTCTCTAGTGCAGAAAATGATGTTGCCGGAACCTTTCTGCACTATCAATGGTTCAAAGCAACTCTCTGAGAGGACTGCTGTTTTACCAAACGCCAACAATCAGCTTGAAGAAAGGAAGAATGCCACAGGAAACAAAAAGAAAGCATCTGAACTCATGGACGACTCCTTAAATGCCTCCTCTCTTAATCGGTCATATGATGTGGACACACCCTCAGGACTGTGGTCCCAGTCTGGGCCCGGAAGAAAGCAGCTGACCCCAGAGCTGGGTGGGCAAGAGGGGGTGTCACGTGCCAAACGTAGACTGCAAATGAACCATGTGGATGAAAACACATTGGGCCAACAGAGCATTGAAGAACGAGCTCAGTCCAGTACACCTAAAGGTAAGAGCATTCTGTGTCACTGAAAATTCTCTCTCACTGACTAGTATTTCTTTTTTTGGAAATAAAGGGGAAAAAGCTGCTTTTTGTTTCTTAAGCTGCTCTGAGTCACCATGGCAATCCTGTAATTCACCAGAGAGCTCTGGTTTAAATTGTTTTTCAAATTCTCACGTCATATATGCAGCTCATGTGCATTCTAGCTTGTCACAGAAAGAAGTAAATCAAAGGCTTGTAGAATTCCCAGATCTTATACCCAACAGCTGTAAACCACAATAAAAAATAAGAACTTTGGTGTAAAACAGAAATAGGCAAATGGCTAATATCGTAATGCTTTGATTTGTTTGTTTTTAAACACCAGTAAAACTCAATGGTTGATGGTTTTCTTGGTATTGCCATTCCTTTCTTTAATTCCCATTATTAAATCATATTAGGCATATTTTGTCAGACTGGCTTTATGATCCTTTTAAGAGGATAATTCTTGATAAACCCCCCTTGCTGTAATGATGATGGCAAGATAATAGTCCTGTCTCACTTGTGATGCTCGTTAAGTACCCCGTGAGAAGTTCTGCTTCTGTGCAGCATAATCATTTTGCTGTGAGTGCTGCTGCAGCGATTAGTTGATCTGTCATTATTGGAATGAACCAGTATTAAAGAAACGATGTAGACTAACTGAGAGCTTGCGCTTTATATGTCATCAGCAATTCAGAGTGCTGTGCAGGAACTAAAGCTGAGGGATGAGCATGGTGCGCAGGTCAGAGCTCTGATGGAGGAGCAATGGCGAAGGCAGCATGAAATTTTGCAGGTGAGAAATGCGATACATTTATATTATATAATTCATTCTGTTCTACATTACAACAGACCCCAATGCAACATATTGTAGCACTTTTAAATAAGTCTGAAATAAGTCTAACAATGAAATAGTCCCTCATTGTTTTCAAAAGTATTTCAAACTTGGTTAGATACTTACCTAATAATAATTATAGACTTCCTATGAACCTTGTTATATGACCAGTATCAAAGCATAAACAGGTGGAAACCTACACACAAGGCATTTTTTTAACCAATTGCATTGGGGCAATTAAACAGTAAATGGCTTCTAGTTTTAGAAAGTGTACATTTATGGATTGCATGACTACAGGTGAGACATAGTAAAAGCAACCGGTGCGTAGGTGGCAGCAGTGTGAAATTGTGTGGAGTGGCTGCATGCAGGATTTAAAAATATGTCTGGAACAAATGTGTCCAACCCTTGAATGAGAATAAGTCTTCTTACTGGGTTGTGTAGAGTTTTTTGACATTTGTAGAATTTCTGTACCACTGAGCGACCTGAAGAAGTGTTCTCTTCACACACAGTATTTATGCTTTATGGCAGCATGCATTCAGATGTAATAAGGGATGATGTATTTTATATACTGATGATCTTTTGATTCTACTTGTTACCTGATCAGAGTCTATCCAGGTAATACGATTAGATGACGGGTTACGTGACTGGTAAGGTTTGTGTGCACCTTACCATTCACACTCATGTGCCTTCCATTCCAGATTTAGTCAAACCGTTGCTGTTTTAAATCTCATCTGGGAAGGCTTTCCAGTAGATTTTGGAGCTTGACTGCAGGCTTTTGTTCAGCCACAGAAGTATTAGTGAAGTCAGGCACTGATGTCAGGCGATAAGGCCTGACTGTTATATGGGGCTGAGCTCAAGGCTCTGTGCTCAGGGCTCTGTGCTTAGCAGACTTGGCAAACCGTGTCTTAATGGAGCCCACTTTGTGTTCCAGTAAAGGCAAATCGTAGTGCTACATGCACCTATAAGGATGTGACAACATGTACTGTATTATTACAAAAAGTTTTATAATGCCTAAGAATTTGTTTTATTAGCTATATATTTAAGCTCAGAGAGGTACTTACAGACATCACATCATTCTTTGTTCCCCTTAATGTCCACTGGTGGAATGGCAAACCTCTACATTCATCCTGTTTGGCTGGAACACTGACGTTTTCCCACCCATTTTGATAGCTGATGTGAACAATTACCTGAAACTGCTGGACTGTGTCAGCATGATTTTACCCATTGCGCTGCTGCCACAAGATTGGCTGATTAGATAGCTGCATGAATAAGCACGTGTACATGTGTTCCAAGTAAAGTGCTCAGTGATTGTATATAGCAGTAGCAATGTATAAAAAGCTCATAACTGCTGTCCGAAATGTCAAAAGAGCTTTGTTTAAAAGTTAAAAGAATTTATAACCTTAGAAGGAGGCATGAGCTTCATCTTCAGTTTTTCTTATTCAAGGACGTTGGCTTCTGTTTCTCCTTCACTGTGCTCTGTAGGCCATGTCCTTGCACCATTAATTACTTGCTGTAATTTATGCATCTAACAAACCATTAATGAACTCGGGCTGCTTTTGTAATGGATCCTGGCATCTCTCTCTCTCTCTCTCACACACACACACACACACACACACACACACACACACACACACACACACACACACACACACACACACACACACACACACACACACACCCTCGCTCTCTCTCTCTCTTGCTCTCTTTCTCTCTCTGTGGGTGCATCAGGTCAGAGAGGAGAAATTCAGCCTGGTTTTGGGAATTGACAGAGAAAATGAGCGGATCATTTTTGTTTAATTGATAAGCGTCTGAGCTTAAGTGCTGGTCTCTCCGTGCCCTGTTGCTCATGTCTGTTAGTGGGGTTTCTAATAATGCCACCTCTGTTCCCCATTAATATTTTTGCCCAAGTTACTGTCCTTCATTTACCCCATTTCATCTCAAACTATTCCCTTATTTTCTCCCATTGGCCTCTTTTGGATCCACCCTCCTCTCTTTATCCATTATCTCTTATGGCCTCTTTTAGCCCCTGTCCATCTATTCATCCATTTTCTTTCTCTATCCATTTCAGTCTCTGGCAATGAAGTACGATTTTCTACGGAGTGTGTCCTTCCCATGTCCCAGCCCAGGATCACGTCTGGAGGACATGACAACCTCCTGTCTCTCCTCCTCCCCTGTTTCTATGGGGCTGGGTTCTTCTTCGCATCCACATGAGTTCATTCTGTCTGAACTGAGTGCTCTGTCAGATTCACTGAACATTTCACAGGTGCCTTCCATGGCATTGGCAAATTTATATAAAAGTTATTGCTAATAATGTAGATGTGGAATAATCCTAGTGGTGTTGCTGGGTAACATTCCTGAATTTTCTTCTTTTTTTCCCCTCTTAATGGCTTGTGGCTGTGCTCTTTTAGTCCCGTCTTCCTCTGTGTCATCGCCCCCTGATGGCAGCAGCTGTAAAAGGCTACCTGACCCGCAGGCTCCTTCGTACAGAGAGAGTAGCTCAGCTCATCAGAACCATTAAGGTGACAAGTGCAAACTTTTTCATACACCCTTTACAATATTTCTTTTATAGACTATTATATCATTGTTATTATTTTTCCTTCCAACAATGATTTTGAAGAGTTTGCCTGTCATATAGTAAGAACACTCATACAAACAAACTGTCAACAGAAATGAACTAAAAATAGTGTCACAGATATAAAGCAGTACTGGGTCCAAATTTGTCAGTCCTTTAAAAATGACATAAAATCTCTGCTATGTGTTGTGACTAAAATGACTCACGGCTCAGAGTAAGACATGAGATCAGGTTATTTAAAATAGTATCATGCAGCGCTTCTGCTGACATTCTTTATCTGATTGACTGAGAACATCTATAGAGGTTTTAAAATGTTTGTTTTTTTTAAATAGATTTGTTTGCATTAATAAGCCTTACAATTAGTTTTTTTTTGTGGTCTCCCAAAAATGTTTACAGAGGAAACTGCATGTTAATGAAAAAAGAAATGTGTTTGTGTATACTTCACACACAGGACACTCAGCTGTTTCTCCAGAGCTTTCAGCCTCCTACACCAGGCAGAGAGTACAACAGCAAACAGGATCGAGTTCTGCAAGAGAGAGTCACACTACAGGTAAGTGCACGCATGCACACACACACACACACACACACACACACACACACACACACACACACATGCAAAGGTCTTTCTCAGTTCCAATGAATTCTTTGTTTATTCTAATTGTTAAAATTGCCGGTTTGTGAGCACACTAAACCAAACGAAATGAACATATGACGAGCAGCATTTAGTGTTGTCAGAAATGACAATATTGATCTTGAATTTTGTATTCTATCAATCTTTATATTATTCTTTATAATAACCTTTTGTTCTATGTTTTTGTTCTGTATAGCTGCTTTGAGACAATGTCAATTGTAAAAAGCGCTATACGAATAAACTTGAATTGAATTGAAGAAGCCTGATAGTGGACATGTCTCATCAAAATTTTTGGCCCAAAATGTGCATAGCATTATTTTTCTATTTACCGATAACCCACTCTTTTAAAGCAAATTTCATTTTAATTGGTCTTACCCTAAGCCTATTTTTTTATGGATGCAGGTTAGGTTTTAATATCTGCACATATCTCTCTGTTACAGTTGCGCTCAGCACGTTACGAGCTGCACGACCTGTTCTTTAGTGTGTGTCCTGCAGACCGCATGCAGGTGATCAGCTGGGACCGCCAGCTGAGCAGAGAAAGACTGCTCAAAGTTAAGGTAATGTCATCATGATCTTAGCTTCAGGACTACACACGTCACACAATTGAATGTAGCAGACACATTATATTTAACGTTGTCGGTGCAAATGTGCCTTGGGTCTGGAGAACAGAATCAGCCATAATAAAGCTGTCTCACAGGCTTCTTATTCTTTTTTTAAATCTCTCAATCACTCTCTGATCACTGGCTTTGCTCTTGTGTATTTTCCGTATTGATTGTGGAAGTGCTGTTTGTCAATACCATCTAAAAGTGTCAAGCTGACAGCAAGCCTCAGGACATTTGGTTATTGGCTGTATGTCTGCTGGTGTTTTATGAGTTTTTAATCATCTATGGATGATTTTTATACCTAAAATGTAGTGATCAAAGTGAATCATTATAGTAACTAGACATAGAACCTTGAATTGCTGTGTGTAACATAGTTAATTCATTTTTTTTAAACATTATTTCGTTAAATCTTGATTGATCTCAGGAGGAAATTTTTACATGGTGTGTGATGTGTATGTAGCAGAATAAAGGGATTAAACTCTTATTAAGCATCATTAAAAACACCTGTCTTTTTTATACCACAGAGCTTGACACTCAATTTATATCTAAACTATAGTAAAAACTATATCATTTACTATTTAACATTTATCAATAATAAAAAAAATGTAATCACTGGTGTGGAATAAGAAACATTAAACACTTTGGCACATTTTGCTGTTATTAGAAAATAACATGAATAATCATCCTTATGTCCGGCTGCACCAGATCACTCTGTTGTTAATTATTTAAGTCTCATTTTGTTGTTTATATAACCTATTGTTAGTGTTACCCAATCCACTGGATCTATATGAACTGTAGATGGTAAGTAACATTCTACAGGATTAAAATAATATGGGGTCCTGTGGTCAATTTCTGTTTTACATGTGCACAGTTTATTTCCATTTGGTTCAGCCATGTCAATGTTTTTCTCAAGTCTCCCTGGAAAAAAAAAGAAAGTGCATTGTTTTTCACCTGGCTCAGTGGTTGTCTGAGAAATTTAGAGCCCTCTGGAAGGACATGTCCATGATTTTCTATGCAGATGTCACCTCATTTTAGGGAAAAATGATGACGCTTGCTGCTATTTGTATTATTCAGTTAATAACTGCCAGATATTACATGCTGTCCAAGGCACAAAACAAATAATGGATGCTTCTTGTATACTTTGTGATTTCCTCCTGTGGTAAATTTATTGCTGTCAATGAGATATTAAGAGGCGTATCACTAACATCCTTATGATAAATGAATCCACTTTGAATAGCGTTTATAAACAGGCTTTTAAGGACCAGCGTATGGTTAAAGGCTCTGTCAGCATCATGCTGAAATTACAATGGCTTATTATACACCTATTAATGGCTAGAACGTCAGGACACTTTCTAGGATTTAATACCCACTTTCTTTTTTTTGAAAGATAAGTGAGTGAATGCATGGAAGTTGAAGATTTGTTTGAGCTCTTCATGTAATGACAGAGTGTTACACTGTCAAATTAGAAGCATGTGTTTCTTATTCCAGGAGAGTACAGAGCTGCAGGGCAGAAGGAAAGGTTCTCTGTCTGCTGCTACCAGGAAAGCCCTGGAGAGGAAAAGGACATTAATGTGAGTGCGTTTCTGAAGATTTACTGATTTCATCATATTTTAGCCATACAACTGAAGTTCAGTGTAACCAACCATTGAAGATCTAGGACATTAGCAGAATGGTTCCAGAAACTAGCTCTTCCTTTCAGTGCAACGTATTTAAAGGTATTTTTATGCTTAGCTTGAAAACTTGGATCTATACCCAAGGTCCTGGTGCTGGAGAAACACTGAAGTAAGCGGTTTCTCTCTAACACAGCGATTTGTTTTTTAAAAAAAAAAAAAACTTTGAAAGGACAGCACAAGGGATACTGGGCAAGGATCCGGTTTCAGTACTCAACGGACCAAATACAAGAAGTTCTCATAAGTCTCCTTAGTTTTTTTTTCCAGGCCCTCAGGCCGCTTTCTCCTGAGGAAATCTGATGTAACTTCTTCGATGGTGTTGCTGTTGTCAGGTTACAGAAGAAAGCGGCAGAAAGGACAAAGCCAGCAGTGGGTGCAGAGGAAAGATGGACGTTTGTGCCAAACCCACGCAGAGTTCCAAAGAAGACTACTCCATTACGGCGCAGGTGAAGAGCTTACACTTCTGCTGCACACACAGACGCCAACACAGCATGGGGCCTTGCTTGAGTATCACCATGTCATGTTTAATGACACAATGCCTTTATTTATTTTTTTTTAAAAGTTAGGTGTCAAAATTTGGAAAAGTTTCCTATTTATTCATCTCGCCAAGTTTGTGAAATGTGGGAAAATATACTTGCAAATTGACAGGTAGTTAGTTCATGTATTTTTTTTTTATTTAAATACTGTCAGCTGTATGTTGAATTGCTTCTGAATTTATTTTGTATTTGTAACCATCCACTTTCTAATAAAGGATTGTGCTAATTACTATTTGTGCAGTTCTTTAATATTAATCTGGAGAAAAAGAATGTACTGGTAAATAAAAAAAACAACACCAAATATTTAAAACATATTTTTTTTTATAATTGTATAATGTGTACATACTCTTCATTTAAATAATTAATCTAAATACAATCTGTGGTGCTCAACTGATGGAATAATTTACAAACAGCTTGTGAATATTTGACATTGTTGGCTGACCCACTGATTCACATGATGTAATCCCACAGTCCATCTGCTGAAGTGGGAGGCAAACAGGCTCCCTTGTGTATGAAGTGTGTAAGAGTAATGGTTCACAGTTCAGCTTCCTGACACCCATCTGATCATACAGTTGATGGGAGAGAGGCAGACTGATCACTCTCTTACTGTTAAAGACGTGACCCCTGATTAATTCAACTCATCTGAGACAGAAGAAAGGATTTATTCATAGAATAAATACTGTGCTAGCCATGAAAATCAGAGGATCTGCAATGACGCATACATATACAAGCAAAGACATGACAAGTCTGCTTCTTTGTAATTTGTACTCTCCCAAATGTTTGCTTACAGCAACAGAACCAAATACTTCAACCAGAAAGCACACAACACACACTCATTTGGCTGCTCACGAACAAGTGCTAAAAGTCTTGAACATAATACTCCCCCACCCCCACACCCCATCCATCACTAGCTGGTGATAATTATCCGACATACTCTGTTAGTGCACTCTAAAGTGTGTCCAGCTATTACAAGTACAGCCTCAGGCTTTCAGCCGTCACAGGCCTTTCATTACCATTAGTGCACAAAACCCTAAAACAAAACATGAATACTCAGCATTATATCTATTAAGTTATAACCATTACCTCCCTGCTTCATCAGACCATCAGAAAATGAAATGGGTGTACAGACTCCATGACATGAGGATAAATGCTGATCATCCTCACTTGTCTGTTTAATATTTAGTCACTATAATTCTGTGCAGAGATTTCTGAATCTACAACTGGTTTCCACCGCTCAACCTGTTACAGGAGTGTTTCTCATACACGTGCTACTGGAATGTCATGTAAACAAATGATTTATTGTTCATAGTGTCATTTGGAACTGTGTCAGTCTAGCATCTGGGAAAAACTCAACTCCTGAAAGGGTTCAATGCTGCAAGCCATCTTGAGCTGTAGCTTGAATGTGCAAAGAATTATATTGGATTGGCACAGCAACAAACCGCATGATGCAAAACAATGCCCCAGTACTATGTGCAAACCATTAATGATACGCAGCCGTGTCTTTAGGTTGAAAAACAGGAGGGCATCACAAACTCCCCAGTCAAGCATGCAGTGTGTTAGTAAGTTGCTATTGTTGCTCCAGGCTTCTCTCTTGTGGGTGTGCAGTGGTTGTTACTGCTGTCACACGGTTTTAGAGTTCCGATGAGGGCACCAGACGGATTGGTTCAAAGAATTTACTTCCATTTGCTTCTTTGCTGCATCATAGATAACTTGCTGTCTGACATTTTGCCACTTGCAAGCACGGATGCAGTGTAAAGGAAATACAGTATGGTTTCTCTGAGATGTCAGCCTAATCTGAAGAAAAAACAGGAAAAATAAGTTATCAAGTACTCGCTTCAGAGTTAGTGACTCATGCTTACATGAAGTCAACTTCAACTCCGAACAGGTCTGTGCCCGTTATATATCTCACAGTAATATGGATGTCTTTAACAGTTCATACAGGGCAAGGGGACTGCACTTCTGTTTAGCAGGACACACACATACATACACACACATCAGCAAGCTTGATTGAAGCAGCCGAATTGAGCAGATAATCTTAATCAGTAAATCAGCAGTACTTGTCTCCTCCCACTCTCACCTCATTTCTCAAAGTTCATGTTTCAGAGCAAACACATGCATGAGAGCCTGGGGTCAGACACAGTAAACAACAACAAAAAAAAATAAAAAATAAATTCTTGCAATGGATACACGTGTATTTCCATTTTACTAATCACAATACCTGCCAACCCTTCCACAGAGGTCAATGTGTATTTGTTGTGTGCACATTTGTGTCTCAGCTAGTATGACTCTGTCATGGTAGTTTTGAAGACTTCCCCTGCAGGAAGCTAAACTGGGGCTGAGTGACCACTGAGTCATAGAGAAAGTGACTGAGGAGATGAGAAAGCAATAAAGAAATGAGACAAAAACCATTAGATAGTAGATTGATTCTCAGGCTCCTGCCATTGGTTAGTGTTTCTGTATTCAGGCCAGGCCAACACCCATTGCCCACCCACTGAGTACACAGATCAGGACCGCCCTATACCTGAGCCCCCCTCGTCCCCCATCTCCTGTCCAATAAGATCACAAAAAGCAGGGTCCAGGACCAGGTGGGGCAGGGCCTTACATGGGTGTCATGTGACATTGACCTCAAGTATATGGTCATCTGTGCTGGGCAGCACTAGAACCTGTTGTGCCTGGCTGGAGTTGAACACTTGGCCCGGACTGAAGGGCTCGAGCCGGGGCATGGGAAGAGCCCTCTGCTGCTGTTCATTGCTGCCCACAGAGTGAATGCTTCCTCGGCTTCGCAGACTGGCCGTGTCTCCCTGCTCCTCCAGACCCTTGTCCAGAAGAGAGAGGTTGTCGTTCTCTAGGCATGAATCTACGAGGAAAGAAAAGAGAGGGGTTTAACATATAGAAATAATATACTGTATGTAAATATACTGTACACCACTGGTGTCACTACGATTAAATCATACTGCAAGGTGCATGTTAAGTGATTTGGGACAGAGCCCTGGTGGGACACATCATGATGGGGTATGCTGTCATAGAAAAAAAAATTGCCATTATGACAAAAAGTTGTTTTTCCTATTTAAGCACATTTAAAACATTTTCTTTATCGCTCACCACAGTGGTCTGCCGTTGATTATGTTTTACTTGCAGTGCCTCTTATTAAAAAGTGCCTAAAATAGTAACTCATCAACTGTCTAGTGAAGCAGAAAGAGTCTACTTGAAAGACAGTGAGTTAGAGAGGGCATTAGCAGAAAAGACAGAGAAACAGTGTGTGTGTTACCTGTGTCAGGTTGGCTCGTGGGTTGTGCACTGTGGGGCAGGTATTTGAAGACTCTGATGCTGGGGAAGGGCAGCTTGCCTGCAAACAGAGGCATGACCTCCATCTGTACTTTGTGCGTTGCCATGGCAGCCACGGGCATGGACACTAACCCTGAACTCTTCCCACACACAGCCCAGTTACTGCTGTTATCCACCACTGAAACAAAGATACCACACACTTGTACCATTAAAATATCCCACACACCTCTCTATAACAGGCTAGTTTCTTTTACATGTTCAGGTCTTACCCTCATACATGAGCTTGGCCGTGCGGAGACCTTCGTTCTCAATTAACTCCTCGTCCTCTCCCTCTGCCTCACTTGGCTCGATCAGACGTGTGACTGATACTTCTAGCCGACAGAGGGTGCCAGCGCGGCATTGTTGCTCCCCCACCGTAGGCTGGATGTCTGCCTTCACACTGTATAGTGTCTGGGGAATGAAGAGAACATCATTTAACAACACTTCTATCTAAAAATGTGTGAAACATTAGAACTACAGAGAAACAGATTATTTTAACCAAAAAAACAACAAATGGATGGTTTTTGGGAATCCATCCATTTTGTTGCAATACGAGCAACAAATTATTTACATGACCACAATTTAAATGAGATTAAACAGAACAGTTTTTAAAACTATTGGAACCATGAAAGTGTTAGTTTGATGATAATGTTCCATGCTATTGCTAACAATGCTGGCGACACACAAATACACAAATGTAATATTTTGCATACTATTGTTGTGTATGTGTTTTGTGGTAAGCATTAGCTGCTAATAAATTTGAGGCTACATAGCAAACTGAGTTGGCAGAAAAAGTCAGAAGTATACCTTACAAAATGTGTGTGTGTGTGTGTGTGTGTGTGTGTGTGTGTGTGTGTTTGCGCATGTGCCATGTCCTCACTGAGACTCTCTCCAACTGGAACTCATAGCTGTAGGGTTTGAGCGCTGTGTCAGGAGCGTCGGCAGGAGAAAAGCTGGCAGAAAACACGCACTGCAGACATGGCAGCGGCTCAGTGGTCCACTTCACCTCCCACAGACTATACACACTCTGCTTACTGTACACCACCTTCATATAAAGGAGACGAGATCACTCCAATTGTAACGACTCACTCAGAACAAACAAGGTTTGCAGAACAATTTGAGTAGGGGAGAATGTGTCGACTCACCTGATGTGTTTTAGCGTTGAGAGAGAGGAGCTCCAGTAAAGGTGTGTGCTGATGCTCTGACAGGGTCTGATTAGCAAGACAAAAGTTTGTGTTCGATACGTTTTCAAGGCACACCTGGATGTACTTCCTGTGGGATCATAAGATGATTTCAACACTGCCATCAGAAAAGTGTTCCAATTTGTAAAAATGATTATGGTATATTATTTTTGCCTTTATTATTTCCATGAGTAAAGGGTGGCTAGTAAAGTTTAGAAATAGGGGATATTTCCCCCTATTTACTGCGGAATTGTGTTCTCCAAGTAACAGTAATCACTGAGAAATTATCTTTAGCTCAGCAACATGTTTCATGATACCAGAAAAGGAATTGAACTACAACAGCTGCAGTGTTACAAGGTTATATATCTGAGTAATCGGGGAGAACTTAGATCAGCATGTAATTTTACATTATGTTCTAATGTGATTAACAAACATGATAAAAATGTACAGCCTAATATTACAAACCTTTTCCCTGCTGACAGTAGTGAGTGTTTGGCTCTGAAGGGGGTGTAGAAGGTGAGAGATATGAGGATGGAATATATAGACCACGGACAGTCAATGGAGACCTGAAAAAAAAATAAAATAAATAAATTTACATTTTAAAGCGACTCTTCATGCAAAAAAAAAAAAAAGGTAATTTATTTACTGTCACCAGACCTTCTGGTCGACGCAGGCCATGCCACTGTTGAAGCGGGTGCGGCTCTTTGGGCGGTGACGGATTTCACCGTTGGTGAGGCGCTCACTTTCAACCCGCGCTGGTGATAATGGGATATGGCACAGCACCTCTAGCTGGAACTCCAGTGTGTGGTATGGTGGAGTGAGAGGCAAAGAGATGCTTGTTACCTTCTCTGAGGACTGGATGGATAGAGCAGCCTCTCCCACCAGCTCTGTGGAAAGAGAGAAAAATAAATAAATAGTTGACAGCAATATACAGAATAGAGAAAGCATAGAGGACAACAAACACGTATCATTTGATAACTGTGTTTGAGCTTTGCCCCATCACCTCCAGTGCCAGAGAGAATACGGGCAGAGCAGGAGGAGGAGTGCAGAATAGGCATGGAGTCGGTGTTACTCAGCTGCAGAGCGTCACCCTTCTTAACTTCGTAGTGGCCTGTTAGAATGGTAAACTTCACCCTCTGAGGAAGCCCAGCCAGCAGGCTCTCTGCAAAACAAAAACATATAGAATGAGGCATGAGGGATCTCCTGGTTGTAGAATTCCCTATTTAAAAAAACAAACTAGGATGGTTACTTTAGAACCTAATGAACAAACTTTGAAGAGACCAAATGAAAGCTACATAACAAGGGTGGTTAGACTTGGCCCAAAGCAAGGTGGTGGTACTGCAATCACCCATTTTTTCTTTCTCGGCATCACCACAAAGTATTTCATTCCTTTTACACCACAGCAATTTGGCAACAATCACATTTTTATTAGTTAAAAGTGACATATTGGGATAAACTTTTCTCACTGAAAAGATGGGGTGGCTGGTAGCCGGTGTGTCATTGAGGTGAGCTAGCTAAACAAAATGAGGAATTTATTTTTTATTTTAATCCAATAAATTCACATTAAATATTACATGTGATTTCATTGTTAATACTGTCTCACATCAGTATCTAACTGAAAAAAACCCCAACCAAACAAAAAATATATATATATATATACGTGTGTATTTAAAAAAAAAAACCAACAACAAAAAAAAACCTGTAAGCTAGTGAAGAGAGTTCATCTAGAGAGTAGAGTTAATCTATTCAATTATGAGAATTTAAAGCTCCTGTGTGTGTGTGTGTGTGTGTGTGTGTGTGTGTGTGTGTGTGTGTGTGTGTATAAAATTATAAAATAATCTACAGCAGAATGACTGAAGGCAGACTGACCTGTGAGGGGTTCAATGGTCAGCTGAGGCTCCTGGGAGTAAACCTCATATTTCACTATGGGGTAAATGTGAGGCAGGACAAACTGCACACAGCCCACTGTAGCACACAACTGTCGCAACGTATAGGTGCCAGGTTTTGTGCTCTGAGTGAGAAAAAAACAGAACATGAAAGTGTATGGTTTGATGCTAAAAGGTTTCAGGAAGAAGACCGTTGTAGTGTTGCTTACAAACTGATTGTAGAGTTATTGCTGCATCATATGCCTGTGCGTAGTTTCAATGACTTTGAAATTTGGCTTTTCAACAGTCACAAACAGATTTGTCACAACAATATCCACAGAACCAAAAATTACAATTTTGAAAGTTTGAAAACACAAAATAAGTATATAAACACAAATCTGAATAGAGCTGAAAACACAAAACAAAACCACAAAACTAAAATCCCCAAAACACAGGAATGTTAACTGATATATTTATATTAAAGCGTAATTAAAGCGTAATTAAGGTGTTAATGTATACCTTGAGCTGCTAAAATGTTAATAGCTATCTCAGTATAGGATTATATAAAGCTTGCTTAAGTTTAATGTATGTGTGACTGCTTTCTACAATGTTTAAATGCAAGACACTGCAGAGTTGAAAGTGGCAACAGTGCCGAGCACAAGATACCTCTTAGACTGACCATGAGAAAAATAATCATGCACACATTAAGCTTAAACAACATGCTGTTTAGTTTCACATCAGTGTATGAGGGGTACTTCATCAACACGGTAGTTTTTTTAAGACAAATACTTCTTCGAAATCTTTTCTTCACAATGCTGTATTATTGTAATGATAATATGATAATGCTGTATTTGTATTTTAATGTTAGATTTAGTTTTTTAGTAAGATTGTAGTGCAGCCACTCTACTTGCTGTTAACTAGGTTTCCTTTAAGATGTTGACAAAGTAATTGTTATCCATATTTTCCTGTAACCATGCAAAGCCTCTCTCACCAGTGCTGTGAAGATGATGCTGTTGTTGCCTGGCAACAAAGTCACATTATTGGTCTTCAGCACCTGCGTTCCGTCCTCTATAGTAAAGGCAGAGCCTACAGTGCTGTGCGCATCCAAGGGGGAAGAACCCTCATTGCCACGCAGCAGCAAGTGTGCATTCTTGCAGACAACACTAGTGGAGTTGAGCATGTTGTCGGAGGGACTACGGTCCTGTAGTTCATTAAGTTCCAGAGCAGGCATGCCTGTTCCTGGCAATGCACCACCAGAAGGACTCACAGCAGGGAAAGAAATGGTGCCATCTGGACTGAGACCGGGGCGCCGCTGGGTGCCTGCAGGGCCAGAACGTGTTCCTGGTCGTTCCCCCATAAAGTGGATGCTGGCTGCCAGCTGCTCCAGCTGAACGGAAACAGGCATTAGGCTGCACAGACGCAGCTCCAACTGCAGGGATGCACCAACGTGCACTGTTGCAGATGCTGGCTGAAACTTCAGCTCTCGCAGCTGAGCAAACGCAGTCATGCTCAGGGCTACTTGTTGGTCTGAACAGAAAGAAAGAATGGTTCAATCAAGTCATTCAAGCAAGGACACAAAACAGCTACTGTAATTTACTACAAGATTCGCATTATGATCCAATGCCAAACTTCTGACCTTTGCCCTCTGGAGCCTTGTTAGCAAAGGTGAGGATCTCCTGGCAGAAGTGCTTTCTCTCCTCATCTGTCAGGTTTGTATCACTAGCCAGCAAAGCACTTGTCTGCAAGTAGCTAGTACAGAGAGTTAAGGAACCAAATCAAACCAACAATCTATATAGGGTGATGGCAAAGTTGCCAATGCTTATTTAATTTACACAGACATACCAGTCAA
The DNA here is from genome assembly GCF_022655615.1 of Tachysurus fulvidraco. Lineage (NCBI taxonomy): Eukaryota > Metazoa > Chordata > Actinopteri > Siluriformes > Bagridae > Tachysurus > Tachysurus fulvidraco. Next base: position 36,538,435 of record NC_062519.1, read on the forward strand.
ACGTCTTTATACACAAGTGCTCATACAGGTGTACAGTGCTCAGCATAAATGAGTACACCCCATTTCAAAAGCAACATTTTAAACAATATCTCAATGAACACAAAACAAATGTCCAAATTTGACAAGACTAAGTTTATTATAACATCTGTTTAGTATATAACATGAAAGTAAAGTTAATAATTTAATTTAAAATACACATTATTCATTTTAACTCTAATTAGGGTGATGCAAAAATGAGTACACCCCACAAGAAGTAGACTACATCTAGTGTTTTGTATGGCCTCCATGATTGTTAATGACAGCACAAAGTCTTCTAGGCATGGAATGGACAAGCTGGCGACATTTTGCAACATCCATCTTTTTCCATTCTTCAAGAATGACCTCTTTTAGAGATTGGATGCTGGATGGAGAGTGATGCTCAACTTTTCTCTTCAGAATACCCCATAGGTGTTCGATTGGGTTCAGATCAAGAGACATACTTGGCCACTGAATCACTTTTACCCTGTTATTCTTCAGAAATCCAACAGTGGCCTTAGATGTGTGTTTAGGATTTCTCATGTTGGAAAAGGTCATGACGACCAAGGTCACGGAGTGATGGTAGTGGTCTTCTCTTTCAGTATAGAGTGGTACATCTGTGAATTCATGATGCCATCAATGAAATGTAGCTCCCTGACACCAGCAGCACTCATGCTGCCCCACATAAGGATACTACCACCACCATGTTTCACTGTAGGCACCATGCATTTTTCTTTGTATTCCTCACCTTTGCGACACCATACAGTTTTGAAGCCATAGGTTCCAAAAACATTTATCTTTGTCTCATCACTCCAGAGTATAGAGTCCCAGTAGTCTTCATCTTTGTCAGCATGGGCTTGGCAAGCTCTAGGTGGGCTATTTTGTGCCTGGCCTTCAGGAGAGGTTTCTTTCGTGGACGGCACCCATGCATGGCATTCCTGGGCAGTGTATGCCGTATTGTGTCACAGAAAATAGTCTTCCCAGTTTGGCCTTCTACTTCTTTAGATAACTGCACTGAACTTGCATGCTGAATTTCTTCAACCCTTCTCATCAAAAGACTCTCCTCTCCAGGGGTTAACTTCTGTGGACGACCTGGATGTCTCTGTGAGATGGTTGCAGTTCCATTTTTTTGACATTTTTGTACCACTTTTGCTACAGAATTCTGACTGATAAGTAAAGCTTTGCTGATCTTCTTGTAGCCTTCACCTTTCTGGTGTAGAGAAATTATTTTCTTTCTTAGGTCTTGTGACATTTCTCTTCCATGTGGTCCCATTGCTGACAGCATGAAATGGGATGTAGCCGAACACCCTTTTATAGTCCACTGTCTGCTGGACACCTGTGTAACGAATAATTAGACTCACCTGTGGTTGAATTCTTGTTAAATTATTAAAATATTTTTTATTTAAAAAATTTTGCTTTCTTCCAGACACTTTCAGTGGGGTGTACTCATTTTTGCATCACCCTAATTTGAGTTAAACTGAAAAATGGGTATTTTAAATGAAAATATTAACTTTACTTTCATGTTATAAGTTTAACAGATGTTATATTAAACTTAGTCTTGTCAAAATTTTGGACAATTGTTTTGTGTTCATTGAGATATTGTTTAAAATGTTGCTTTTTAAAGGGGGTGTACTCATTTACGCTGAGCACTGTATGTAAACAGTAACATACATATACAGATACAAATATAGATATATATACTTAAGGCATTATATTTCGTTCATTTTTGAAGACTTTAGATTTATTTTCTCAGCAGCATTCTAGTTAAGGCTTATGCTAAATTGCTTAAAGCAATTTGTCTCTTGAAACAGTGTACATATTGAAATTAATACCTATTATTTATTTCTTCAAGCTAAGCAAGTTTTAATTAATGTTTAAAAGGTTTCACTGGTAGAGTGTATATAAACACTTCACTATGCAAACACTTGCTAAATCTTGTGCCTTATTTCTGGAATAACTGTTACTAATAAAGTATATTTATAAAGGAAATTGAAAGCGAGAAACTGATATTGTGCTGAGGGTTTTGGGGCTTAGTTAAGGATACTCCTCTGTCTGCTGGAGCTGTTTCTGACACTCTGCGATTTGTTTGCGCGTGTGTGTGAGAGGCAAACTCCAGGCTTCTGCCGTGTATGACTTCAAAGAGTCCTGCAGGAAGGTCTTTGCTGTCTGGGCATCACCTTTCCTCCTATTTACATGTACACAAACACACCCACACACACACACAAGCTTTCAGTAATTCTGTGCATATTTACCTGTGTGCATATGTACTTAAACAATGGTATCCTAATGTAACAGCTAATTACAGATCTCTTAAATGAAATTTAATCCCCAACAATAATTCTTATAGTCCTTCTGTACACACAAAGATTCTGTTACACTAACAATTATAGGAAAAATTCAGACACCAGCTGTCTCAAAAACACTCACATGTAGAACTCAGCCAGGCTCTTTCCCACCAGTCGAGCTGACCGCAACCTCCCAATGGCTCTGTACATTTCCAGAGCAGCATGGGACAACTCCTAGTCAGAAAGATACAGAGGTATAAATAAGGTGTTTATGGAGGGAGGAAGATGAATCAGAGCAGTTTGTAAGAACTAGATGGAATAAAGAAATATTCGAGGCTGTGTTTTTAATCATATTTAGAATTTGGGTTGAATTAGGATTTGCATATAGGTGGCCAGCATGACTTATTTCAACATAGAGACATTACAGTTAACAGCAGATCTGTTCTTACCAGGTAGTGTTTCTCAAAGGATTCCACTGATGATAAGGCTTCTTTAAGTTTTTTATATGGGCTCTGAAGACTGTTAGCTAAAAGACAATCATAACGCGTTAGATCATCAACTAACATGCACTATTATAGACTACCAACTTTTAAAAGGAATAATCTGACCAATAATTGAATTTACAGTATTTTCCGCACCATAAGGTGTTGTCTCAATTACGGGCTCTATTTCTGTACTTAACCCATACATAAGGCGCACCGTATTATAAGGCTCATGGTAAAACATACGGTCCACAAAAAAGGTAACGGAAGCAAAACAGTGAGTTTGGTTGAACTTTATTCTACTATTTAACAATACACACATTATTTTTTAATCAATCTTCTCACACAAATCCATCAAAGTCCTCATCTACTGTGTCTTCTTAACTTGGCGCAGTTAATTTTCTTGCTTCCTCCACTTCCGAACCATAGATTAATTGATGTTGAATACTTTCAGCTGCTCTATTCCCATTTACAACCGCGTAACTGATAGCCTGTAGTTTCAATTGTGCCTCGTAAGCATCTGATTTGTACTGGCGGATGGCAAACCAACTTAAGGTGCATTTACCTCCATCTACTGGACTGGAGTGTGGAGCGCATAATGGTTAGGAAGAAACAAATGTTTTGCAACGTACCGGTAGTATACCTACCGGAGGCGTGGTGGAGATAAGCATACGTACTGTACGTATTACGTAATGTTCTCTGATTGGTTTATCACTGCCAGCGTACGTAGTGTACGTATTATGTCCCTGTATCAGCGGGAAATGGTCCGACAGTCAATCAAGCGGAGCGCTTACCGAGGACATGTCCCACAAGTCCCACAGATTTTTGTAACTCAGTGCACACATTAGGCGCACCGGATTATTAGGTGCATTGCAGATTTTTGAGAAAATTTAAGGCTTTTAGGTGCGCCTTATAGTGCGGAAAATACTGTACATCATTTTACAGCTATCAGTTTTACACTGTGTAGACTGCATCTATAAATCATTCCACCCTCACCCTGAAAAACACGTCTCACATTACCTTTTGGATATAAGTCTGGACATTATTTACTTTTGTATTATTTATTTGTTTTTTTAATTTTTTAAATCTGAATCATATCCAAAGTACAATTCAACTTTTGGTTCACACATGCTCTCTGTTGTAAACATTTACATGATATACATAACAGGTATTTATATGATACAGCATCAGAAACCACATAAGTATGTGTGTTTGAGGTAATGTACAACCTGATGCAATGTAATCATACACAGCCTGTATTAGGCAAAACTGGTATTCCCAGTATGGGTGATACACATTTTTTTAGCAACATTACCCTGTAGCAAAACTAAAGACGACAAACAAGACAGCAAACTTGTCTTGGTTGATTGTCATGTGGAATAAGGGGCAACTGACTCAACCAACTGTGCATATTGATGTAAAGTCATGAATATGCCCCTTTTGATATATAAAAGAACTTAAGCAGTTTTATTCCGTTCATGACATACCTGTCTCTGGTCTCTCTGTGCCAAGGCCTGCAAGGAGGTCAACAGTGCGGTTCAGCTCCTCAGAGTTGGGCCCATTCTCGGACACCAAACCACACAAACAGCCCAGAGACTTCAGCTGAGAGAGGTCAAACAAACATGATAAAAACTCAGTCTACTCAACCTGTGAGTGTCTTTACATATCACACAACATGAAAACTCTTGGTTGTATGTTTCCCTCATCATACCATGTTTATCTACTGTAGCACACCACGAAAGTAAAATCAAACATTGTGTATATAAAAATTATGAAGCAGATGGAGTACACCTGACAACAGAACTTAAACATGAACATAAACCTAGTTTGTAGATCTTGCTTTAAAACATTAACCATCAATATAGCTTTAGTAAGTTTCCTCACTACAAGCAAATTCTCTGCAGTTGCTGAGTGGCTCTATTTAAAACCATGGCTTCCTTTCATTTTAAATATGAGGTGCTAGATAGACAAGCCAATGTGTATTCACCATAGTATCTTTTCAATAGTTCTCTCAAAAAGTCAGATTTTGTTAGCACGGTTCTTCACTGTGTGTTTGTCAAAGCATCAAACAGAATGGGTGAAGTGTGATACCTTCTCAGTAGCATAAGTCCAGAGGCCCACAGTGTGGGAGAAGTTAGCCTCCAGCTGAGTGCGATCACAGCAGCCCTCAATCCTGTGCAGCACCTCCAGGCAACTGAGGAAAACCCAGCAATCCAGAGCCCCCTGTAGTACGGACACCTGCAAAACAGCAACAACAGCACATCAGAGCCAAGCCCATATAAAAATATTGAACATTTTTATTACAAACACAGTATAACACACACTGATTTGTCATTTTATGATGTATACCTATCGTCAAAATATTATACAGCTTCTTTTCTTCTATTAATGGAAATAAACTATCAATGTACTACAGCTGATCAGATATTGGGTGGTGGATATTCCTCAGGTTCACACAGGAAATTCACATGACTACTGCCTGGATATTTTAGATTGATTGTTCTCATCCTAATTAGATGTGCTAAAAACCCCAACTGAGCCATATAAGGTGGTGTGAAAAAGTGTTTGCCCCTTTCCTGATGATGTATTGTCTTTTTTGCATGTTTTTCATACTTTAATGTTTCAGATGATCAAACAAATTTAAATATTAGTCAAAGATGACACAAGTAAACATAACATGCAATTTTTAAATGAAGGAAATCAAAATCCAAACCCACATGGCCCTGTGTGAAAAAGTGTTGCCCAACCTTCCCAGGAGTGGCTGTCCGACCAAAATTACCCCAAGAGCGCATCGACGACTCACCTAAGATGTCACAAGACCCCATAACAACATTCAAAGAACTGCAGGCCTCACTTGCCTCAGTTAATTTCAGTGTTCATGACTCCACCATAAGAAAGAGACTGGGCAAAAATGGCTTGCATGGCAGAGTTCCAAGACGAAAACTGCTGCTAAGCAAAAAGACTCATCTCAGATTTTCCAGAAAACATCTTGATGATGCCCAAGACATTTGGGAAAAATTGTGGACTGACGAGACAAAGTTGAACCATTACATCTGGTATAAAATTAACAGTGCATTTCAGAAAACAAACATCATACCAACACTAAAATATGGTGGTGGTAGTGTGATGGTCTGAGGCTGTTTTGCTGCTTCAGGACCTGGAAGACTTGCTGTGATAAATGGAACCATGAATTTTGCTGTCTACCAAAAAATCCTGCAGGAAAAAGTGCAGTCATCTGTTCATGACCTCAAGCTTAAACAAACTTGGGTTCTGCCAGAAGGACGATGATCCAAAACATTCCAGCAAGTCCACCTCTGAATGGCTAAAGAAAAACAAAAAGAAGACTTTGGAGTGGCCGAGTCAAAGTCCTGACCTGAATCCTATTGAGATGCTGTGGCATGACCTTAAAAAGGCGGTTCGTGCTCGAAAACCCTCCAATGTGGCTGAATTACAACAATTCTGCAAAGATGAGTGGACCAAAATTCCTCCACAGCGCTGTAACAGACTCATTGCACGTTATCGCACAGTATTAACACAGGGCCATGTAGGTTTGGATTGTTTTCCCTTAATAATAAAAACTGCCTGTTATGTTTACTTGTGTTATCTTTGACTAATATTTAAATTTGTTTGATGATCTGAAACATTAAAGTGTGACAAACATGCAAAATAAATAAATAAATAAAATCAGGAAGGGGGCAAACACTTTTTCACACCACTGTACACTTTTACAAGCACAATGTCAGTGTCAGTGTCACTGCTCTGCTCATCATGGCCATCTATTAACCAAATAACATTAACCTAATGGTGATTCAAAGGCAATGAGCTTCGCAACAGCTGTGGTAGGTATATCTGATAAAACCACTAAGTGTATTTTATACACACGAAAACAACAACCTCAAGTAGACGGAGCTCCTGAACACAGTTGTGAAGCAGCTCCAGGGCTCTCTGTGTGACCTCCCAGGGCCTCTGCAGGAAGATAAGCAGTGTGCATTGGCGAGAGAACAGGTAGCTGCGCAGGTCTAGCAGGCTAGCTTCGCCACGCTGGATTAGCTCCCTCTTCTCCATATCTATAGGTCTGCGAAGGAGCAGCCCGTTCCAGTTCCGCACAGGCTGGCAAAACGAGCCTAGCCAGTTGGCCCCATCTGATCATCATGCAATAAAATAATTTTAATTCAGCATATGATTAAATAAATCTGATACTGATTAAATAAAAAAAAATTCAATGTACACTGAAATACTAGGCCTAATTATATATACGTACGTATGTATGCATGTATTAGTTTTAATCAACATATTTCTTCTAAAACTGAGAAAGTGTCTTTTACTAGTAGTCAGGCTTTACTTCAACTTCTTATTTCAGTTTCCATTAAAGACTATTGTGAATACATGTTTAGTGGGTGTGCAAAAGAGACTGTACCTCCAGCGCCAAAATTAAGGACATACTGGGTGAAGAGGGCATCCAACTCGTCATACTGGACCAGTGCGTCCTCATACTGCTGAAGCATCTCAAACACAAATGCCAGCTCTTCCTACCATAGAAAAACCCACAGACATCACACATGACTCATCCTTGTATGTATAATGTGATAGTTGAAAAAAACATGACTAAGAGAGCAATTTTATTTTGAGGAGTATAATATAAGTGAGACCTCACAGGATTAATTAGCAGTCACTTCCAGAAAAATCGGTGAGAGGAGAGAAAGAGTAGCAGATCTTTTTCTGCTTAGAAAACCAAATTTGTATTTTTACCATCTAAGTTTTATGTGACATAAATGCATAGTATAGGTATAATAAACAAATGTCATGCATATGAATGTTACATCCATCTACCAATTCAAATTCAAGGGTAATTGTGAAAATTAACAGACATGACAAAGATGTACCTGGACCATGAAGTAGTCGCAGAAGCTCCAGCCAGGTTCTGTGCGTTTCTCCCGCAGAGTGCGCATGTCATCCTCGAATCGACCCAGGTTCTTGGTAAAGGACATGAGAAGCAGAGTGCGCAGCTTCGCCAGGAAGGAGTTCCATGACTCCTGAGAGCGAGATGACTCTTTCAGGGGATCCAACAGAGCAACACACCTGAGAGAGACAGCATAAGAACGAAATATGAAAAATGTTAAAACGAAATATGAAAAATGTAGCTCCATTGTCTCCTAATAATTCGATATCAATTTAATCGTCTTCATGCTATATGGTGTTGCCCAGGACATACTGCACTTAAACATGTTGCCTGAAAGTATGGCATTCAATTTGCTTTTATGACTGGATGAGTTTCATTTTTTCTATAAAAAGGGAGTTTACCATATTTATATCACACTTAATAAACAAACAAACAAATAAATAGATAGATAAATCAGAATGCCATGCTCATTAAGTTGAACTGCTGTAATAACAGAATAAACTGCGAGTAACAGGAAGAATTCCATTTCTCTGGTGGAAACACTGAGGAAAGCATTTCCCATCGTGGCAAATCTGCTGATTGTGTCACATCTGAAAGGCTTTTTGCTGAAAGGCTTTGTGCCATCATAAAAAGTGAAACGATGTACATGATCAATTTACAAGCAACCTTACTAGTTTAAATGACATTTTAAATGCTATTTATTCTACTTGAATAGGCTATTTTATGAATAACTTAAATAACATTAAAGACTAAAGTATATGCTTGATTAAAACCCTATGAGGTAAGATTCAGTTAATGACACATAAACGTGCTACAGCATGAAGCTCAACTGCACAATAAGCAATCCTGTTTGAAGAGGGAGAGAAATAATCATCTTCAGTGCAACTCGATCATAAACAAGCAAAACCTGTCCCCATCTGAGAAAACGGTTGTAAATTACACATATTTCTTATGCAACACCTTGGGCCATTAATAAAATACATTATTATGCAGCAGACTGTACCACTTATACTTCTGACCAACAACCCGAGAACTTCTCCGATAAAAATCATACATGAGTCATGGCTTTAAAGAGAAGCTCTGTCATGGAGTCACAGGACTGAAATAGGGCCTGCCAGTAAAGCCTTTCTAAATTAGCACAGTGCTAAGATATATAATCAACAGTGCTGTGTATATCAGATAGCACAAACCAAATCCCATCACAGCAGCACTCATTTACATCTAAAAAAAAAAACAAGGACGGCAGTCTGAACCCCAGCTTTAAGCGAACAGGCTTTTAGACTGGGCTGCAGCTGCTGCTGAGCAGTCCTCACCTGTCACTCTGCTTGTTGCAGAAGTCGTTGCGGATCTTGTCCATGATGGAGGTGCGTGGCAGGATGTTGGTCTTGTTCTTCTTCTTATTGTCACTTTCCACAACCACAATGAGCCAGTCGGTTGAGCCATGTAGCTTCAGGACACTCTGCCATCGCTGCATGTCCTCCTTCACCGAGGCTTTATACGTCTCAGTGTCCTGATGCATGGAAAAGACAGACCAATAATATAAGAAAACACATTTTTGGGGTAATTAGCATAATCTCAGACTAATAAATGTGAAAATCTAAACCTTATCTAAATGAAATATTTTTTTATCAAAACCACATGACAACAACTGAATCCAACAAATTCCTATAAATAAAATGTAACTTAAGCATTTCCCCATTTATATTTTATTTTTACCCATGAGTTTTAGGATGACTTACCTGAAATGTAAATATGTACTGATGCAAGGGACATAAAATATAAATGGGAGCATACTTCAGTTCTATATTGTTCATATGTAACAAAAATGTTTTCTTCTGTAATTGACTTAAATATTGTCTTTTTTGCCCAGATTTAACACAGCTGCCAATAATTCAAGACCTGATTGTATAAAATGACTATTATTAATATAATATGGAATTTCACAATCACTGATGATTACTCAAGCTTTGTGGGATATAATACTGATAACACACTGAAATGAATCCTATTAAAATGACAATAAAGCAATATAGGATGTCAATAATAACACAATAATAATAAACGGGAAAGCTAATAGATTAGTCAGGTTTTAGATTAAAAAAAAAGTAGAGTGTACACATGTATGTAGGAAAAATAGGCAAATATTTTACAAATCACCGAGCTTCTGTGATCACAGGGACACTAACTTTCATCACATTTTCATCAGCTCTTGTCAGGAGTATCAGAATGCTGGAGGTGATTTTTTTAAGGTCAGGTCCATTTCTGATATTTCCCACTGGACATATACTGCCTTAAATAAATTTCCATTTATGTATTATTACTTAATTTATTTAAATACATTTCTCTTACAGGGCTCTTCAGAAATACCAACCAACGAACAGGTTTTCACAAAGAAGACCAAGGTTGAAAGTTTAAAATTAGGATTTAAATAACCATGTGATATTTTGTCTGTATTACTGAGAACGCTCCTAAATGATGTTTGGCTCAGACTAAGACTTACACAACAGTCAGTCCAGTAGATATGCAGGAAAGGGAACGTGAGGAGAGCTTTGTTCCCCTCTTTAGGAAGCAGCTCATCTTTAAACTGAACAAAGTTGGCTTCTAGGTGAATCATCTTCGGTGCTCGGCCATAAGACCTGTGGGAAATGACAATGGTACACAGTGACAAGTCAAACCACCGCACCAATGTCTGTTCATACTAATAGTTCTCTATACACAAGCATACATCTCATGTGCTAGCCTGGAGTGACCTTTCCTGTGAGGATTCTAGTGTTACAGTGGATAGCTTACTATTCTTTCACAGGAGATGAAGCCTAAATGGCACATAGCTGAGAAATGGAAAGTGTACCCAGTTTGAGCTGCTCTGCTTAACAGAGTCTTAAAATCAGCAATGGCTTTGGGGCAAAAGGGGAAGGTTATCTAAGAATGTTAGAGCTATTTAGCATACAAAAGAAAGGGAGTGTCAAAAAGAACTGCACAGTTAAGAGTTTCTACTTAAACAGAATTTCTGCTGCTCATTCTGTTAAGGTAACAAAAGTTTTATAGCACTTTAAAGAATGCTTTAAAGGTAACTTCCATTTGGAGCATAAAATTAGTGTTTGTCAGCACATAGTGATGAGCGAGTTCTCAATATGAGCAGGCTACATTTTGAGATGTGTCCTTGACTTATCTTTTAACTTTTAAGCTTTATTTATAGCAAGAAATTCTTTGCTCTAATGGAGTGGTTCAAAAACTTTTTCTGCCATTCACCAATTTGCAGAGGGTGGATTTTCAAGCCCTACCCATCACCCCAAAAATAGTAAGGAAATACTTGGTTTAAAATATTGAATTTATTTAATAGCATCAAGTTTAAAAATAGAGAAAAATATAAGTGAAGTTATCACTTTGTAGTCTGTGCACAAACGAGCAAATGCATTTGGCAAGAACGATGAACAAGTCAAGCACAAATGTACAAGTCAATATTAGACTCCTATCACTGCATTAATGGCTGTAAGGAGCCTCTCGTGCATCTTTTCTTTGGCTTGATACTGCCACTCTGCTGTACATGAACATTGTACATGAATTGAAAGATGTGTTTGTTTTTAGTGAAGCAACAGCTGAAAAGCCCATGTCACAGAGATAAGATGTGGCAAAGGGAAGAAGAATGCTCACAGCCCTCTGTCCACTTAGAGGATTCTCCCTTTCCACTCCACGCCAGAATTCACTCAGTCTCTGAATTGTAAACCTCAGCCGCAGGGTGGAGTCATCAAAACATTGTTTAATTTAGGGCTGAGCCGCCTTGACATTAGCACTTCCCTGTGAATGACACAGTGTGTCCATTGCACATTCGACATGAGCCTCCTGATTCAGCCAGTTTTCTTTAAATGAAGTCGAGTGGCTTATTGATGTGACTGGGGTGTGCTGTCTCTAAATGTCTTCTTAATTTGTTGGGTCTCACGCTATCAGCTGCAAGCGGTTTAAGACACAAAACACACATGGGTCTCACACATGAGGTTTGTTTGCATCGTTCTGCTGCAATTAACATGCTAACATCAAACCGTCATTTGTGCACTATGGAGCCACTTTTTCATCCTGGTACCATAATTGATGTTTTAATTTACATGCATTAATGACCTATTTGTTTGTTTGTAGTTGAGTGTATGAGCTTTATTTTCAATAAAGAAAGCATTAATGAAGAATATGGCGTTCATTGTGCTACACCTGTCATGTCTTTGTTCCCCACTAGGGTGGTGCACCCCACACTTTGAGAACTGTGGCTCTAATGCAGGGGTGTCAAACTCTGGCCCGCGGGGTGTAATTATATTTGGCCCGCAAGATCATATCAAATGTGCATTACAGCTGGCTAGCCGCGTGCTCCGCTAACACTACAAATCCCAGAATGCCTTGTCACTGTATTGACACGTAGTCACGAACAGCAAGCGCCCCTCATTCTCTGTTGACAGTCGTTAAAGACAGGGTCTCCGATTTTTGAGAAATGCTTCAGAAAACTGAGTCGGGCTGATGATAAACAAAAATCAAAACAAACGTGTAGCCAATGAGCAGAAAGGGGCGGGGCTTGTCAATATGGGCAGAGAGAATGTTCAGTGCGCATGTGTGACATCAGCAGAAAGCGGTTTTAGCATTGACATGGAGGATAAAAACAAAGAAAGAAAGCGAAAAAGGTTTACGATAATGCAAGAAGTAGGACGTGTTAATATAGGATCAGCTTTCCAGCGCTGGGGAGAACAGAAGGAGCAGGAAGTTGGCGCATATTCACAGATTGGAGTTTTCCGAGTCAATAAATCCTGAACTAAACGCTTTTACTACACAAGTAACACCTCTTTTCTATCGTAGTAATGTAGAGAGGCAGATACAACCGCGTTTTGTGTAGTAACAGCGTTTAGCTCTGGAGTTATTGACTCGGGAAAGAACTCAGGAGTTGTTCCAAATCCTGTGTTTAAGCAAAGCTAAAGTTTGTTTCCATGTGAAAAAGGTTGAGCATTACAGATCAGTTAATTGCAGTTAATTTTTCAGTAAATATTCAGTTTGGCCCATGACTTTATCTCAGTTTTATATTTTGGCCCACTGTGAATTTGAGTTTGACACCCCTGATCTAACGCTTTATAATTATTTTCCTCTTCAGAGAAGTGCAAGGTCACTGGCTGATTATATTATAGACAGCACACAAAGAGCAAAATACAATCAACAAAGAAACAATCAACACCATCTACCACTCAATATATCCCATAGGTATATTGATTATCAAAATTGTCACTCTTCTAAAATAGTCATCATAAAAAAAACGACAACAAAAACAAACAAAAAAAAACACTAAAAACTATCATGATCTTTACAAGCACATGTAAGCTTTTTATCAACATAAATATTAGACTTAATAAATATTTGATATTCATTGTATATCGTAAAGATTGGATGTATTTGACAGATCTTCCCTGCTACTGACTCTATGCACTAATAAGAGTTTTAAAAAAAATAGATGTCCAAAAATAAGCTCCTCCTTGTATTGCCTGGAGCTGGAAGTATATGGCCAAGATTTTGTGGACACCTGATAATCACAGCTTCATATATAGAACTTCACCAAAACTGATGCCACACAGTTTGAAGTAGGGGTGTAAGAAAATATCGATACACGTGAGTATCGCAATATTTTGTTTGGCGATATTGTATCAATTCTCAAAAACAAAATATCAATATTTATAAAAAAAATATATACAGATTCATGGCAGTTTAATTTTGTTCCATTTATATCCCAACCGCTAGATCGCAGTCCTCTTATCTCTGAACTTAAACAGTGACAGGAAGTAACACGTTAATGGAGATTTAGGATAGCTCCTCAAGGTTAGGCCCGCGAAAATGAGGACGGAGAACTCACAAACATTTCACTCACAACGGTTTATTCCTCCTTACACATGAAAAACCTCTGTAATAACATGTTACTAAAACAAAAATACCCATTAGTATGAGAAAATGAAAATAAAAGAATATCGGTTGCAGCATCAGACTTCCACACACATGTGGTGTTATAACTGAAGCGTGCACACTTTTGCACATGCACACATCCAATTAGTATAACAGTAATAAAGCAACGGCACATTGCTCTTAAAGGGGTTGCACCACTCCACTCGTTACAAAGTACAGTACCAGCATGACGGCACGCTACTAATGTTAATGTTAAAATAGTTCGCTATATATGTGAAGATGCGCATAGAAGTGCCCTGACATCTGAGCATATTGACCAGCATATCTTTCTTCAGAAAAACCTTGACATTAAATAAAAAGACAAATATAAATACAAATCAAAGAAACCTGTAAAATCCAAGTTTACATCTGTAAATATTGTATTTATATTTGTTTTGTTTTCTTTAGGAATCCTGCAAGCACTTTATTTTTTCATTGATATTAAGCAGATATAATTCTTTTGTTCAGATCAAAATGTTAGGACACTGCATGCTACAATTGTAAACTGAAACCGTGAAGCTTTAAAGGCAGGGTCTAAAAATATATATGGTCTGTTTATAACAGCTAACATTTAATACATTTAACACATTTAACACATTTAATACATTTGAGAAATCCTGCAAGCACTTTATTTTCCCCCCTTTATTCATGCTGCACATAAAGTGGTTTAATCATATTGAATGTTACAGGGGCTAATTAATGCAAATGCAGTTCCCACTGTGTTCTGGTTAAATAAGAAAAATTTTTGCTAAGGTTTGCATATGGTGGTGTTCTTGACAGCTTCCCTAAAACTTTATCCTATAATTAAAATAAGAAATATCCCAATATATCGCCTTGCTTACAATATCGCAATGTATCACAATGTATCGCAACATATTGTATCGCAACCCCGTATCGTGATATGTATCGTATCGCCAGATTCTTGCCAATACACAGCCCTAGTTTGAAGCACACAATTGTGTAGAATGTCTTTCTATAAATTAACATCAAGATTTTCCTTCGCTGGAACAACATGTACCAATCCTATTTCACCATGACACTAATGCAGTGTTATTATAACAGGAAAACAGGGAATAAATCTAAAAAAATAGCTGCAACTCCAAACGTGTAAATACATATATGAACTAATGAGGGTTAAATAATACATTTTAAAACTCTTATTTTAAAGCGTTACAATCTTACTGCACAACAATGATTCTACAATTAGACAGTTCTCTAAAGATGATTCATGGAAAGACTTGCCTTCTCCACTCCATAGGCTCCCGGGAAAGCTGCTGTGCCAGCAGGCTATAAAGAGCAGTTAAGAGGTTTTGGTCCCCAGCACCTATACATCATGAAGAAACATACATCACACATTACTCTATAAACACTATTCAAACTGCTATACACAGTGGTTGCTGCGGTTTTATATTAATATATTCACATGCTTTATCTGTTGACACTGAAACACTCTTTAACATTAAGCAGCCCTTTTCTCTCTCTCTCTCTCTCACACACACACACTCTCACATCACTTTCATATCAGCACTTACTGCAACAGTGACAGGAACTGGTGTACATGCATAGTCATGTGTTTCTAAATGAAACCATGGACTTCTAAAATATATAGTTGTGTAAGACATCAAACTGAAAGAACATGTTTGGGGCTTGACATACAATGAACACACACACACCCCAGCATAAAGGGTGAATACCACACCTTTAGTAAATAATTGGAACTTATAATACAAATGCATGTACATACATCATATTTAGTTAGCTGATACTGCAATAATTAAGGCAAAAACAGGATCATCATCACTACACTTGTACTCCATTCAGAAGATGGTTTCATTGTAGGACTTTTTTTGACAGTGTTTCTGCGCATTGGATAAAATCTGTCCCATTTGGGAGGCAGCATAAGGACAGCTATCAACTAAATTTTTTTATTTTAGACAGTCTTGCATGTGTCTCATTCGATCACAAATAAAGCCATTCTTCCATTTGGTTCACTAGATAACATTTTGAAAACCCTGACAGATAATACACAATGCAGTGAAATTCAGTGAAAGGTTATTGTGATATAGCATTTAATCAGCATGTGAATAAGGACACCACGTATCACCAATTCAATCATTAATTAAAACATAGTCCGTAGCCATTTCACACGTACACAAGTACTGACCCATGTCTGAATGATATTAGATCGTTCCAGATCAAAATGCACTAGTCTGGAAACTAGTTTTTACTAGTATTCTCACTTGTTTCCACCAAGTGTAGTGTAGTATTTATACTCTTTGAATTTGCTTTAACTTACTTGGCCTGGTGTCGGTAAGTGACCCTGTAGTTTTTTAAAGGGTAGTCACCACTCAGAGATTGATGAGACATCAAGCGTAAAGATTTCACTGATGTTTAAACACCAAACGAGGGATACGGAACCAACCAATCTTCACTCAACATTGACATCAGAGTTAACAGGAAAATTGGATATTACTGTTTAGATGCGAGTCAGGACACCAGAAATCAGACCAGAAAATAAGATTAAGATTAAGATTAAAACAGCAATGATGAAACTGTGCAAAAAAATATCCAACCCTTTGACAGAAGTCAGATTTATGCCAGAATCTAGCTATAATAGATTAGTAAATGCAACCAAAAGCATAAACTGTGAGTTCAAGCTCACAGGACAGGTTTTGAACTTTCATTTGAGATATTTTCCCCGTCTCTCTACAGTACCACATTAGCATGTTCAGCACGTCAACGTTTTCCCTTCCATTAGGGCTTGATTGATTATTCAGCCAACACATCTCTTGTGTAACCGTACATGCAATTCATAACTTCAGACTAATAAAATGTAATTATTCATTCAGGAGTCCGAACTATTCATCAATACAAGGTTACAGATGGAATATATAGTACAGCTAACATATCATATGTCAGTGCAGCCTTTAAATAATCTCCACCCACTGGCATTCCTGTAATATATATTATATATATATTAAGAACCTGAAAGGGTTTATATCTTAAATATTAATAAAAAAAAATATACAGTAACTAGCTTAATGCTAACATGTCATTTCGCCCCTGAACACCGTATGCTATACATGTTAAATGGTATTTTTCTATTTTAATTCATTTTAGACGATACTGCTTGTTCGGACGCGAGTTGAAAAATTCGCACAGAATGAAATAAACCGGTGTGATAAAGCTGTTAAAATCGGAATCTATCGTTAAACGGATTGAAGGCTAGTTCTGCAGTGGACACCGCAACGCTCGCGCACAGTAGCATAAAGCTAATTGGCCAAGCTACCGTGCTAACGTGCTAATAACAAGCGAGAAAGCCGACACTCACATGTCACTATGGGTTTATTCTCCATCGTGTAAATGATGGGCTTTTCTTCATGGGACTCCATGACTTCTGGAATGGAACATTTAGTCCACCATGAAAATGTCCATTCGGCAAATCAAACAAATTGAGCGCTAATAACTGCAGTACGCTAAGGTATCGCTAAGGCCCCCTTTCCTCTCCATTTCCCTATTTGCTGACGCGACGACGACTTCCGGTCCTCGTGAACGTGAACAGCGGAAGTTGGAGTCTGGGACAAAACATGGTTGGTTTGGATGAGCTCAAAAGTTTGCATACCCCAAGGACAAAAAGAACAAGACAAAGAAATCGTTTTTGCAAAATATTCAGAGGTTTAAAACGTCAGAGAAGCTGTACTAAAGTAAAAATTTTGTTACGCCAGCTGCTCAGTAGTATCAATTAAATATTTCTATCCAATAATAAAAGTCTACACTTTAATGGTGTATTTATTCATTATTTATCTCGGAAGTTTTGAAACTGCTGGTTAGCTAAAGTTAAAAAAACTGGTGGTATCGTGTTTGGTAAGGATCACTGAACACAATTTGTTTGTTTGTGTGTGTGTGTGTGTGTGTGTGTGTGTGTGTGTGTGTGTGTGTGTGTGTGTGTGTGAGAGAGAGAGAGAGAGAGAGAGATTATGAATGGTGTTTTTACTGTAAGTGTTTAAAACAGTTCGGCTCAAGCCCAGCCATTTTTAGGGTCATGATTGAGGACAATGTCCCGTCCAGAGACAAGCTGTTTCGTGTTGATGTTTTGTTCAAACCGACTATCGAAAATACCCTCTCGGCATCAGCATTAGAATGTGGAAGCACTAAAACTGCTGCTTGTTCTGAGCAGGTGTTGTCAGTGAACCGGGGCCCCCTGGCACCATCTCAGGCCCCACAGTTTGAGAACCACTGCCCTAGACTACTTGTTCTGAGCAGGTGTTGTCAGTGAACAGGCTTTAAAACTGTTGGCTAAGTTACAGACACTCATTAATAACTGATGCTGATTATCTGGGAAACTTTCTCTAACAGCAGTCAAAATGTCATTGTTTGTTTCAAACAAGTTGTGAATTTGTTGTAACATTACAACAGGAGATCGTGACTTAGTCTGTGCTCAAAGTGATGCTCGCAGCTCCAGTGATTTTCTCTGTGGGTGAACGAGGATGATGCTGAACAATTCCAGGATTTGCCTTTTTCCCCATTGGTTGTTGTGTTAAATCTTACCAAGATACAGTAGTGCTATTTTCTGATTGGCTATTGTGTAGCCTCTTTTTTTGATTGGCTGATAAGTGGCAGGCTCGACTAAGAACTCCAAGGGAGACGCGCTTGATTCCTGCCCGGTTCCATGGAGACAGCGTTGCGGACTAATACATTTTGGGCGCTGCGGCATATTAAATATATGATAAATAGTAAGTTTTTCTGCGTGACAAATACAATGTGTGCAGGGGAGAGCGTGACAAAAGACCCAAATGCGTGAATGAGAGCCCTGCAAATAAATTAGGCAGGGTCCAAATTTGGAAACTGCATTAAAAAATTGTAGGTGTTTTAAGGTTCTGAGCTTTATATTGCAAATAATACTGAAAGACCGCCCTCTAGTGGCTGGCTGCAGTACATCTTCACCCCACCCAAAAGATGAAAGAATGTCTATTTGAAACTAACTAACTAACTAACTATCTAACTAATAAACCTGATTCTGATTCTGAGTAGTGATCAACCATCCAGTGTGACAGGGCGTGTGGAAAAGAGGTGGAGGCGAGTGCAGGTGGGTTGGAGAAGGGTTGGGCGATAAATCGATTTTATCGATTTACTCGAATGTGTAGTTTACATCGAACAAAGTGTGTTGCTAGCAAAGGTTAACAGCACCTTAAACAGAGGCATGCTGTTGAGTGGGAGAGATGTTACGCCCTGCAGCGAATGCACACCCACCAAAAAAAAAAAAAAACTTACCATCTTTGAAACATTTACAAACTGTATCCAGTGTGATAAGAAGGGGGCCCGTTGAAAAGCGATCACGGATGCAGTCGCAATGTATATTGCTAAAGCTATGGTGCCAATATATACTGTGGAAAAGCTGGGGTTTATTCACATGCTGAAAGTTTTGGACCAACAGGCTAAGAATGTTTAGGAAAAAAGGATGTTCATAAGCACAACAAATAAGCACCTAATGCTCTCTTGCACTGATATTTAATGCTGTTGAATGTTTTGTTTGCACTTTATCAGAACTACCTCCTATCTACTGAATAACAATAAGTTATACTTGTGTTTAAAGAAAAAAGGTAACATGTTATGTTACGTTATGTTATATTTTCACTGTTTACAATGACAGGGCCTGCCATCTTGTCATTTTTCCTTTTTGTTTCTGATTGTACTTTAACCCCAAGGGGTTATCAGAATCCCAGAAGGGAAAATCAAAACAAAAAGTAAAAACTTGTTTTGAACAATTTCTTTGCAATCTGCAGATTGATTTTTCAGTAGAAGGCGGAAAATCAATTTAAATTGTAAATCTGATTTTTTGTGAACAAAAAGGTTGGAATGGGTGGAGAAAATGTCAGGAGTGTTGTGTGACTGAAGAGTGTCAGCAGTGAGGAAAAGACATGAGGCAGATATGGAGGTAGCAGAGATTAAGATGTCAAGGTTCTCTTTAGGAGTGTCAAGGATGGACAGAACTAGGAACAAGCATATCAGAGATATAATTGAGGTTGGCTGGGTTGGGGACAAGGTCAGAGAGGCTAAATTGAGATGGTTTGGACATGTACAGAGGAGGGAGATGTTACATTGGTAGAAGGATGTTGATATGGAGCTGAAGAGGTCAAGAGAAAGACCATAGAGAAGCTTTATGGATGTGTTAATGTTCAGAATGACCAGAAGGGGGCGACAGTGAAAAATAAACTTACATTCAACCTTGTATCGTCCGCTTTGTACTTCCACATAGATGTGTATAGATATCTATGGTACTTCCATAATAATACTGAAGAATTACCCACTGGTGCCCTCTTCCGGTCATTCTAATGAACATGAAGTTTTTATGGTTGTCGCGCCACAGTGCTTTGAAACTAATAGATCAAACGTGCTGTTAGTTGTTATTTAAAAATAAACGATAGAATCATTAATATTATGACGAGTAGGTGCACGTTTAACATTTATGGAAGGAGTATCATCATTTTTCAACAATACACAGCAGGTAGTGTTACAGCCTCACAGCTCTGTGGTTCAGGCCTGCTCTCAGGGTTCTCCAGTTTCCTCCTGCGTGTGTGTAGCGAGTGAGTGAGTGTTGCCTTGTGATATAACAGTGTCCCATTCTTTGTTCCTATCTAATGGCATTGACAAAATTTTATCTGAAAATTTACTGATGTTTTTGACAATGAATGTGTGAAAAAACAAAGTACATACAGTTAAATAACAGTCTTAAGCTTATATTCATTTTCACTGAGCCCCTGTTGGTGAATCAGCGGTGTGTTCTTAGTAAAGCGATACGGGCTTTTATTTTGTAAACCGCAGCTTCACTTCATAATCCGCCTGTAATGTGTGTGTGTGTGTGTGTGTCAAATATTTTCCTGTACTTGCCGTTAGCATGTGTCTAAAGAGGATATAATCAATCGCTGAATTGGTAAGCAGTCGATTATTTTGACCGATTTCTGAGCATTATACATGACCTCGTGCTATATAGTAAGATGTAATATTGTAATAATATAATGTAAAATTGACATTGAGCGCGTGAGCTAATTAGCCGGTTAGCAGCCTTCATACCCAGTGAATGCCTTTAGCCAACTTGGCTAATTTGTTTGTAGCGGTATTGACCGTGGTGGTTTCGTTTAACTCTAAAAGCAAGTATTACTTATAAAATGAAAAGTAATTCAACTGAAATCAACGGTGTATTTTGTGTACTATACGCTAGCCTAAATCAATAATATAGTATTTATTGTCTAGTTTATAGTCATTTTAATAGATAACACATTGTCAGTTTATTCTACAAACGTGTAGGAGAATAAACGTAACAATTATTATTTTATTTTCATTCTAATCAAATAACCTTTCTAGGTTTTATTTGTCATACGATGTTCGAGTAAAAGTTTCCAGCTTTCAGTTTCTATTCGAATGTTTGTCGATATAAATATACGATACGATCAAATTTCTATTCGAATTACGGTGACGTTTTAAGGATTTATTATATTTATTAGACGTTACAGTATAGTCGTTTTACTCAGTAGATCTAAAAAAAAAAACATTAAAACTTATATTTTTTTGTATGCTTTATGAGAATTATACCACAATAATAAAGATGTTTAAAAAGATTTTAATATCTAAAATGTAGATGGTGTTAACAAGTCAGAAACATTACTCGTACTCAGATTGTCTGCTGTCAGATTTTTAATAGTAAAAGACATATTTTTTATATTTTCCTCCTAAAGTGTAGAATTCTATACTTTTCTATAATTTATCAGATGTAAATAAGTGCAATTTGTGATAAATGAGTGAAAAAAGAATCCGTTATTATCATAAAATTGACCTTGTGTCTTCCTTTTTGGCAGGTTTGACATATCCTTCTTGTTTTGGGATTTTAAAGGTACATACAGCAAAAGGAAAATAAAGACTCATGAATTGAAAGCTGGTTAGTGGTGATATTACAGCCCTGAATGTTGTCCTATTTACAGGTGAAGCCATGGAGCAAGAGGACCGATCTCCCCTCAAACACTTTGTTCTGGCCAAAAAGAAGATTGGTGGTGTTTTCGAGCAGCTGCTAAACTATGTCCAGGAAAGTTCACAGTTTGTTCAAGGTGAAATAAAAGAAATCTTTTTGAATGTATTTATGTATTTATTTCTTTTTAAGCTAGAAATAATTGTATTTCTGATTTTGTTTATCAGATACGTGTTATAACGAATCGTTAGAGTACATTGCAAATGGAGATCAGTTGGAGGAGATTGATGCATACACCAGCAAACTAGCAGTTATAAAAGAGGTGCTGGCTCGTAGGCATATGAAGGTGGCCTTTTTTGGCAGGTGAGTTCTACTGCCTTGTGAAGCAAATCATTGGCTAACTTGTAACCTGAGGCTTGATTTGTATGAATTACATTTTTTTTAATGGATTTGTAACCTTTTACCAGAACAAGCAATGGAAAGAGCACGGTTATCAACGCCATGCTGCGTGACCGGGTGATGCCCAGCGGCATCGGACACACAACTAACTGCTTTTTGAGCGTTGAAGGCACTGATGAAGACAGGGCTTATCTGAAGACTGAGGGATCAGAGGATGAGAAGAGCATCAAGGTGAGAGCCAGCTTGACAAGCTTTATTTTACTAATCCAAATTAAAAAGGCGACGTTATAGATGAAGTATATTACTGTAAGGAATGAAATATTTAGGTGTATGTTGTTCATAAAAAATAATTGATCATATAATCGATCAAAATATTCAATCACAGGGTGGTGTGATGTATACAGACATTAACTGTTATCCCCCTGATGTTGATTCTTTTTCTATAACAGCTTGGCCTGAAATGTCTTTTTGCCACAGCAATTAAATGTAAAACAACAACAATGTGTGTTTTTTTATCTTGACTTACATTTAAAGTTGTAATATGTACAAGAATATGTACTGTAATGTGTCTTGTTGTTTACATTGAATCTGTTGTGACAGTTTTGTGTGATTTTTGGAGAAGTAGCAGTTAAACATCATTTTAAAAGTGTGAATGCATTGACTGTGTTTTCACAGACTGTCAATCAGCTGGCTCATGCATTACACATGGATGAGAGTCTTGATGCTGGCTGTCTTGTTAAGGTCTTCTGGCCTAAAACAAAGTGCGCTCTCCTAAGGGATGACCTAGTACTCATGGACAGGTACAGTGGGGCATCGTTGTATGGCTGTATGTCGTTCATAAATAATAGCATTAAAGTTTAGGGTTAAACAGTCGGGCGACATTGATCTTGTTTTGTATCCACAGTCCTGGGACTGACGTCACCACACAGTTGGACAGCTGGATCGACAAGTTCTGTTTGGACGCTGATGTATTTGTGCTGGTGGCCAACTCTGAGTCCACGCTTATGAACACAGTGAGGATCTTGCTGAACTTTCCGATATTTGTTCTTCATAGCCCTTTTAATGTCTCCTTACTGATCGTGAGTCATTGTATATAGTCAACTGATATGGTATGTGAAGTCAAAGGTTTGCACCAAGATAGGACAAGTATATTTTCCCACTTGGTAGAATGGGGGGCGTTTCATATTTCCGAGCGCTCTGATTGGTTGTGTGCTAGAGAGCAGATGCTCATTCCCAGCTCTGTTTAGATCAGCTGAAGTATGCATGGCATGCAGAGGCCACTGAAGCGCTCATATGAGCTTGGAGCAGGGTTGAAGAGTCAGTTTGATGTACAAAGCTGCATTACATAAAACTAACTGATTTTAGTTACTTATCGGTTTGCAAAATGAATTCTTGTTTAAACAACACAATGCTGTTTACTTCGATTAAACACAATTCAACTTGCGATCAGCAGAACAACTTAATCAAGCCAAAAACAATTCTCTTCTTAAAACATCTAAACAATCTCAGAAGGAGACCTACAGAGTCATTCAACTAATCTCAGTTTAATGATTTGTATAAGTGTGTTTCAGTTTAAACGGTAATCATTTTAACAGTAAATTAGTAATTATATTTTCTTCTTTGGCAAATTTCTTCTGAATTCAGACTTTCAGCAAGATCTTGCTTAATTTCCTGTACTAGTCTAACATGATTAAAAAACGATCTGTCTATTTTGTTAATAACTGTTTTGTTGTGGGTTTTTTTTTTTATTGTCGAGTTATGAAACACTTCAGCTCAGAAAATACAGGATGTACAGACATCCCTTATGTTGTGTGTGGATTGCTGAAGAATGGAGACCTTTCCTCAGCTGAGCCTCTATCATGTCTAAAGTGGAAATGTTCTGACTTTCCTAATGTGTTTTCGTCCTCAAAGGAGAAACATTTCTTCCACAAAGTAAACGAACGCCTTTCAAAGCCCAACATTTTCATCCTGAATAATCGCTGGGATGCTTCCGCCTCTGAACCCGAATACATGGAGGATGTGAGCACCTTACCGTTTTTCCTTTGCAAATTTCATGTATATTGTACTTTTTTTTTTTAATATATATAAAAATAATAAATAATATCTGATTTAATATCTGAAATAATATCTGAATATCTGATAAATAATATCTGATTTAAATAATATCTGATTTTAACACTATCTTTCACTTTAGGTGCGTAAGCAGCATATGGACCGATGTGTGAACTTCCTGGTGGAGGAACTCAAGGTGGTGGATCGCCAGCAGGCTCCCAATCACATCTTCTTCGTATCTGCTAAGGAGGTGCTGAACTCAAGAATGCAGCAGGCGCAGGGTATGCCAGAGTCTGGTAAGCAGGAGTTCACCCCTTGGGGTGTAGCTGCCCCTTTCTGCCTGCATGCCACTCATTATTGCTCGCATGCTGTCCGAACTTGGTAACAGTCACAGTGTACCAACATACGTATGGTTATTGAAAAATGTGGGGGAAAATACGATAATAATATACAATCAGCCAGAAAGCAAGACATACCTAAACCCACATGATGCTGACTCGCAGGGTCTTTATTGTAAGGATGTGTGATGTACGCCATAGAAATGAGGTATTATTGTATTACAATGGATTCTGTAATATTTTCTTGCAATGAATACCATGAGTCAATTTAACTTATTTATTTTTGTTTCATAATAATGATACATTTATATTCAATCATACCACAATCTTTGCTAGTAAAAAGAAATTATTCGTTTTGTTTCTGAAGCATTTTTAGGCAACACAAATTCCTTTGTAGGTCGTGTTGCAACCTAGATTCGCTTAAAACACTTTAAAGCACTTCGAGCCATAAATGTCTGTGTGCCAGTGGAGGATCAGTGACCAGAACTGTTCACACTTCAATTAAAGTCAGCCATGACTGGTTGTCTTTCTGTGTTGTTTCTTTGAAAACCACAACCCCACATGATGAGTTGCTGTGCTAAATCGGTGATGCTTCTTCTCAGGAGGAGCACTAGCAGAAGGTTTCCGGGAGAGACTGAGGGAGTTCCAGAGCTTTGAGAGGACTTTTGAGGCAAGTGATTTCTGAGGCGATGACCATGGATACGTGACATCTGATTACTACCAGAAAAAAAAAATCAGGTTGAAAAAAGATTCCTCTTCTGTGGAAGCTGTTTG
Organism: Tachysurus fulvidraco; assembly: GCF_022655615.1. Classification (NCBI taxonomy): domain Eukaryota; kingdom Metazoa; phylum Chordata; class Actinopteri; order Siluriformes; family Bagridae; genus Tachysurus; species Tachysurus fulvidraco. Next base: position 36,563,598 of record NC_062519.1, read on the forward strand.
AGTTGAAGCAAGTAGCTTATTGTAAAAAGACCTGAGGATATAGGTGGCAATAAAAAAAGTTTAACTGGGGGGAGAAGAGACGATAGAAAGCTCTAAAAATCTTAGTCTTGGTCAAATTAAGATAAGTGTAAATGGCAGACGAGAAAGAAAGAAAAAAACACGTATGTCACAGACTCAGACCGTCAGAATCGTGTATTTGGTACATTTCTTTAGTACATTTCTTTGACGTGACAGGCTGTTTAGGGAATTGAGATGATAAGCTGAAAACTTGCTTATCAACTAAACATTGTAGTGAATTGCAGTTCATTATACAGTAGACCATGTTTTACATGAAACACAGATGAATTGGCACATTTAGACAATCATCTTCAGTTAAATTTCTAAAAGTTGCATCTAATATCACCTAAAATATTGCAGCATTGAGGTAAAAAAGTAGAATCAAAATGTGAAATAAACAGAAAATGAATCAATTTCAAGTATAAATTAGGCCATCCTTAAAAATATTCTTGTTTGCCATATCCCGACCGACCCTATCAATTTAGGACCGACTCAAATTGTTGTTGGGTTTTTTTTTTTTTTGTTTTTTTTTTGCTTTAAGTCTGACCGACTTGCCGGTTGTAAATTTGCGTTAAGACCGACCAATTTTTTTTTTTTACTCTTCAAACAACTAATACAAAAGCAATAAAATAATATTAGTTATATTTTAGTAAGTATTGTAAATATATTAATTGCCTAGGCCTTCATACAAGCAAAGGCTCCGTTCTTTCTTTTAAATAAAAACCCGTCATCTATGTTTACACTTGGTTAACGGATGTCACACTATGGCTTGTGCGTTCGCTTCGTCTCACATTCTCATTCACTGTCAGAGTAAACGGTTCGCGCTTGGTAATGATGGCTGTGGCTGCAGTAAACAGAATGTTAGCGTTCACCGTTCAAAGTCATACAGGTTCGGGCACCATAATACATCTAAACAAATTCATTAAAACAGCTCGACACCGCGTTAACTTGGCACGAAGTTTCTGGAAAAACTGTCCAGCATCAAAATAAGGTTCGCAATGATGTGCCCGAAGGCATGGGTTGAAGACCCAGTCAGTGACGTCACGATATCATACCTACGTAATCACCACCACTAAAATGATACTTTTTTTTTTTTTTTTTTTACATTGAAACTTGAAAAAAAAATATAGACCTTTTTTTTTTACTTTTACTGCAAACCAAAATATTTTTAAGGATGTCCTTAATGTCAGATTATTTCTTCTTCTGACACCACAAGCAAAACCATTTAATAAATTGTCTTTAATCCGTTATGACATCATGCTTCCAGATAATATCAGTAAGACTTGAAGCTAAGATTAATGTTAGTATGATTATGGACATGCGTCCTGAGACAGGAGGCTGAGTATCTTGGCTCTTGACTGTTTCTAACTTGTTTTTTTTTCTTCTGTTTTTTTTTCCTTCTTTAGGCTTGTTGCTTAAAAATAACACATTCCTCATTTCCATTCTAAGTGTTAAGAAAGGGAGGCGGAACGTAGATGGAAAATGTTTAATGCTGCGCACACCGATAGTATCGATAGTACATAAATGATCATGTCTTAAAACGTAAACATATTTGCTTAAAAAAAAACGTACACCACGCACATGCACACAGTTTTTTTTTTGTGTAGCTTAATTTATCTGCCAGATTATTTCCTGCCAAGCCGTTTCCTTTCCCTAGGCCCATGTGCTCTTTTTCATCAATCTGTGTGCTCATTGCTGAAGTCTAGATTTGCTAAGGCGAGGACACCCTTCTCCTCAGTTCACCTTAACCCTTGTGTTCTATTTGTTTCAGTGATTTTGTGCATTATGTTGATATTCTTTGTATCATTTCTACATGAATACTGTATTTTCTGGACTATAAGACTAGCGTTTAGTTTTGTAAATGTTAGGGATGGTCGATGAGACATTTCTGTGATGCCCCCTATGTGATGAGATTGTGCGGGTTTGCTAACAAACTGCAGCCAAACATTTGTGATGGATTATAAGATCCAGGTTCAGTGATAAATCTATGCTTATACATTAAGCGTAAACGTTAGCATCTAATCTACGGCTTTGATAAAAACACTGATCACGATGATGTATCAGAAAAAGTGTTTTGTTACTGAATTTACACCATATTGATATTTTAAAGTGTAATGCAGGAAACGTTGCTGTATAATATGTTCACCAGACACAATTTAGTGGCTAAACTCTCATACACTTATTGTCCAGAAAATACGGTTTCTGTTGAGTATCTGTTGTTTTTTGTTGTTGTTGATATCGTTTCATTTGTGTTCCAGATTTATTTACAATTATTATTATTATTATTATTATTTTTACAATTCTCTTTGACCTGTTTTGATTGTATTCCTTTTGTATTTTTATTTTATTTTATTTGTATTTACTGTAAGTTACTGTGAGATGAAGTGTGACCCTGCGATGGTACAGACCTGCTGCTGATCTTTTTTTATCGTCCTTTCCATCGGTTCGGGAAGAAACGGAGCAGCAGGTCAGTATCTCGCCTGCTTAAGTGTCACTTATCCCAGTAACAGTTATGTGGCCTCGCAGGAGTGTATCTCGCAGTCAGCAGTGAAAACAAAGTTTGAGCAGCACACAATCAGGGCAAAGCAGATCACTGAAAGTGTAAAAGGCATCATGGATCAAATCCACATTGCTGCCGCTGAGAAGAGGTGGGTCCACTCTTTTTTGTTCTGTCCACTGAGTTTCCTTTTGGCCTAGCTTGTCCTGCATATGTGCTTGTTCTGCATATGTACAACAAGCCAGTGCAAAATGTAGAGTTTTATATCTCAATCATGAATTCGGTCTCTGTTCTAAAGACCTGATCTGTATTACAGTGCATTGTGTATATTCTTATGATGTTTAAGAAGCAAGTATATGTATATGTGATCATCTTTGTATCCAACATCAGGGTGGCCTCTCTGGAGGAGAGAGAGTATCTGATGGACCGCTTGGAGTTTGTCCGAAATCAGCTCAACCTTCTCATTGAGGATATCAAAAAGAAAATTAAGATGGTTTTAGAGCAGGTGGCCAGCCAGGTAGAAACTATCGCACTACTACAGGAAGTGAGATATGGAATCAATCGTAAGGGATAATGAAACACTCGGTCTCTCTCTTTCTCTCTCTCTTTTTTTTTCCCCCCATCTGACTGTCTTTACTAGGTATCGAATGCCATGGCAGAGGAGATCTGTCGACTCTCGGTACTCATAGACGAGTTTCGTTCAGACTTCCACCCATCTCCTCACGTGCTAAAGATGTACAAATCAGTGAGTCGATTTTTCTCTCGGACACTTCCGTAAGAGGACATTCATACATTTTCTTACATCTAAATGAACTCAAATGCTCAAAAAGTTTCAGTAAGTTCTGTTAGCTCAGATGAAGTCATTTAGCCAGGAAAAGTTTGCACCGACTCTATAAGGATAATGTTGCTTAAAGATTCCAATTTAGCATGAGTGGTTCAGACAGACTTAGTTGCTGACACTGTTACACACACCCTTATCTATAAAAACAGAGGAAAGGGCATCACAGAGCTAAAAACAGTAGTCAAGGCCACTTATTTTGCTATTAAAAAACATATTAAGCAAATGATCTCTTTTGGGGGAAAGTATGTGATTTATTTAGACATGAAAGCAATAACCGTCCTTCATTTGTTGCCTATATTACAGTTACGCTTCAATATACAACTAAAGATCAACCTATTGAAACTAAGTAGAACGTTTGGATGGATAATTGTCTTGTACAAACTTGTAAAATGTGCAAATCTCTTTCTTAGGAGCTGCTTAATCACGTAGAAAAGGGTTTGGGAAAGAACCTGGCTTTCCGCTGCTCTGATGCTGTCAACGCTTCTGTGCAGTCCTCTCAGAAAGAAATGATCGGTGTGTTATCACTCTGAACTTGATTGTTTTCTGATTTCTATTATATCACAGCAATTTGAAGCTCGCCATATTTTTATCCATTTCTAGTTATGTTGAATGTTGTGGAACCTCCATGAAACAACTTGGTTTGTGTTATCTCTCACGTTCTAACAGAAATAAACAGTCATTCCCTCACCTCCTTTATTCAGTTTAGCCAATCATATGACAATAAATGCCGTAATTTACTGAGAAACTTTAACATGCAAAATCCTCTGTCCTGCTTTACAAAGACTGTTACAAAGTGCTGACACCTGAGACTATAAAACATCTCGGACAGGGAACGTAACCATATCAACGATTACACACTGTTTGTGTGCTGTGGTATAAAATGTAGTGGTTGGATTAAAATAGATTTGGAACAGTACCTCTATTATTGACTTTAATGGATTGAGATTTTTTTGGTCTGTATTTGAATAATAATGGTGACATAACTCAATAAATCTCCACAGTAGCCATGCGTTCTATCTATTTTTATGCATATTCTATACATGAGCAACATCACATGCTGCAGACCAGAAATGTGGGACATTGTCCTGTAATGATCTTCTGCCCGTTATACTTACAGAATGTTTGCAGCCTTTACTACCCCCTGATGTTCAGAGCCAGATCCACATGCTGATCCCTTGCAGAAAGTTTGACCTGAGGTACGACCTGAACTGCGCAACACTCTGCGCCGATTTCCAGGAGAACATCGAGTTTCAGTTCTCTCTTGGTTGGACTGCACTGGTCAGCCGTTTCCTCGGCCCAGCCAACGCCAAGCGCGCCCTCCTGCTGGTGGACCAAAACCTCCAGGTATTTATGGCTTAGTAATGTAATAAATGTCATTCCTAAATTTGCCTCCATGAAGGCTATTACCTTTTTGCTACCCTAAAACACATTATCTGTCTCTGAGAAACCCCTTCTCACAGTCTTTTTTGTCTTTGTCAGCTCACACATCCTTTGGCCACCACTCCAGGAAGTGGTGCCATTGCACAGGCCCCACCTTCTAGAGCTCAGGCCGTGGTAAGCCAGGAGGAGCTCATGATGTCTATGATTGCAAATCTGGCTTCCGTCACCTCCCGCACTTCCATGAGCATGGTCATCGTCGGGGGCGTGGTGGGTAACACATTAATCAACACCACTGTGGAATATTCTGCATTTTTGTCTTATTAAATTATAAGAGGAATAAAATATTCCAGTGTGGGTTGTTACAGGAAATTAACCACACAGTTGTGGATTACTTTCATATTCTGACACGCCCTGTCTGTTTATTCTTTACTTATCGCCCATGGTTTAAGACAGTATTATAAATCACCCCATTTGTCTTTGTAACAGGTGTGGAGGATGATAGGCTGGAGAGTCATCGCTCTCTCTATGAGTCTTTATGGCCTGGTGTACTTATTTGAGAAACTCACATGGACCACCAGGGCTAAGGAGAGAGCACTGAAGAAGCAGTTTGTAGATTACGCCACTGAGAAACTCCAGATGATTGTCAGCTTCACCAGTTCAAACTGCAGCCACCAAGTGCAGCAGTAAGTAACCCTATTTATCTACTCAAATACAGGCCACCAGGAATAATTTCCTATAGTAGGGAATTGGGAATTGAGCTTGTGGTGTTTGTGTGTATGTTTTGTTTTTTTCCCCACAAAGATGTGGATTTTGGTTGTAGTTATGAGTGATCATTTGTGCCATGCAGGGAGATAGCCAGCACGTTTGCCCGGCTGTGCCAGCAGGTAGATGAAACTCAGCGGGACCTAGAGAATGAAATCAGCCGTTTGACGACAAAGATTCAGCAGCTGGAGACGGTTCAGAGCAGCTCCAAATCACTTAGGTCAGCACCCAACTTTAACAATAAAATTTAATAAAATCATTTACAATTAAATTAATTCATATTAATGAACTAACGAGGAAAAATGCATGGATTTTTTTTTCATAAATATTTACCATGCTGTTCTTCTACCATAAGGTGTTAGAAGGTCAATTTTGCTTTTTAAATTGTAATTAGTTCATATGTACCTTTGTACATTAAAGGTGTCTTTAGCTCTGAAAGTCTAAAAAAAACCCTGATACTTAAGTAAAGAATGTGTTGTGTTTTTTTGGGGGGGGTTTCCAGATACAAAGCCACAGATTTGGAGAAAGAGCTGGAGAGCTTTACAAACCAGTATCTCCAGCCAAAGAACTGAATTCCCCATTCTCACTCAGCACCTTGGTCTCAGGCTTTATTCCACAGGAAAGGATCGACAGAAGATACCTAGCAGCTGTGTATCTGCAATGTAAATGTTATCAATGGAAAAACTGTCATATACACTTACACTGTCACGGGTTGGTTTCTGGATTTCCGACTACAAACAATTCACTCGAGATGTGGTTTGATTGCAGTGTTTATATTGAATCTGTTCTGTAATGATATCTGATTGATTACCGAACTCAAACACTACTGTATGTACCGTGGAAGAAAAACATGAAGAAAACAACGATGAAAGGCTTCAGAAACGTCACGCTCACGTCTCAGAACATTGTAAACAAAACCAGATTATTTTGTTCACGTCCAGCGACTTGAAACAGAGCTCTTTTCTGAACCTCATTTTCTGGAAGGGAAAGTTCAAAAAGTGTTATGTAGGTAGTCTTTTGATCAGTGCCTATTTTCGATAAGTTCCTCTAAAACCTTTCTATGATTCTAATCCATTGTGAAGAATTTCTTTTTGGAGGTTTATGCTTTGTAAAAATGTGAATTGTTCAGATTTAAAAAATATAATAAATCAGAAAAAAATGATCATTAAAATACTCACAATTTTGTGTGTATAATTACTTGCCTGTATGAGTAATATGACTAAAGCCACCATATTTGGTTAAAAGTTTTATTTAATACAATATCCACTTATTGTAACACCATTATCACCAAGCCACTGTACAAATACAAAATAAACTGGTGAGACTATTAAAAACAAAATCATCTCTTTAATGATTAGTCCACATGATGGCACTATAAAATATATCAAGGCACAAAAGCCTTGTTTTTACTGGCTTAAAACATTAAAAAAAAAAACAGGGACTGGTAACTACTTCAGCTTAGTGGACCTGTCCTGTTTCACTTGATTTTAAAGTCTTAATACAGTGTTAATACAGTTTCTGTTTGACAGGCCAAAATCCATACAACTTAAAAAATCAGCACTTCATTCTACAATTAAAAAAATGACCATGGGAGCAGCAACGCTGTTAATCCTGTTTGGTCATCACTGAAACACTCGCTACAATAATACAGTCTGCCATACACACAATTAAGCACCAGGATTGTACATGTGACTGCATTCTAACACAGTGTGTCCACTACACACGTTTGTTAAAAAAAAGGATGATTGAGAAAATCCCTCGGTATGTTCCACAGTCAAGTTGAACAATGGCACAAAAATGGGTAGAAAATAGACTGGGAATGTTTAGCAATTGAATGATTAAGAAAATTATGTATTCAGGCTTAACAAAAGGCCTGGTAATTATAATACAAAGAAAAAAAAATGAAAATAAACGACTGAATGGTCTGGCTGTATCAAGTATACTGCTAGGAATCGCAATGGATGTTGCTTTAAATGGAAATGAACACTGCCAATTGTTTGGTCCCTTTGGTAACTGCTGGTACAATCCGATAAGAGTATGAGATAGTGCATTGTTTATTAGTGAAGGCAAAACAGGCAAAAGGCCTTCTGCACAATATAGTTATAGTGTTCTTCTTTAACAGAGGCCTAAATTTAGAAGCTCAATCTATGCTACAAACTTGACCCAACAAATAAACATAGTTCACTCAGGTTATAGGAATGTAAATTGCTTTAGAATGACCTAAAGACTGATAATTGATCGTATACTGCACAGGTCTGGGTCTTCTGAGGTTTTTTTTTTTTTTTTTTTACTAGCACTAGGAAAGTCTGAATAGGTTTTCATGCAGATGAGAAATAAGCAAGTAGCCATCTATATGACACTGATATGTGTCTAGGATTATCTGCTTTATTCTGGCCACCAAAACAAAACAGCATTCATTATGCTGTGATGTGCTTGTAGAGTAATGCAAGGCTTCAGGTTTTTGGATGGCAGCAGTATCCTGGTATAATTACAGATCAATGCAGAAGATTAAGGCAATACAAGACTACATTTAAGCTCTTAGGTTCTTAATTTGGCTCAATTCCAGGAGAATTCAGGGATCATGAAAAACAAAAACATTATACTAGAAATACGGGACTAAAAAAAACAAAACAATAATAATAATAATACCACAGCAGCAAAGACATTTTGTGGACATTCTTAGTTACGTGGCTGCTGGGTTACACACAAAGTCTATAATGCCCTTGAGCTATCTAGTATCTTAAAGTTTCTAATACATTTTTTATTAACTGAAGGAAATGGGTAAAAATCATTACTGAAGCCATTTTTAATGCCATTTTTTTTCTGCTTATGCTAAATCGACTCTTAGAAAGTGCTTTCTGTAAAGAAAGAAAAAAAAAATGCAAATGGCCGCATGTGCTAAAAGGCTCTCGCATTCTGCTAAAAATATCCTGGACTTCAAATATACTGTAAATGATGCACCTCTAAAACAAACCACTATAATGTGTTGCGATCAAACTAAAAAATATATACAATACCATTGTGTGAGCATATATATATATGGCATATACATGCACATATTGCTGTACATATATACCATATTTATATTCATATACTGTACATATGTATGTACAAAAGCACAATGATTCCTCCATCGTTTCTCAATAACCTCCTGTCTGACCTCAGTTGAGTCAGCCTGGGCCTCTTTGCAGGAATGTGTTGAATAAGTGAATACAAAAGGCATGTTGTTCTCACAGTTGAGATCTGTAGTGATGGTGCAGTCTGCCATAAAGTCCAGCTGTTGGGTTCAGTTCCAGATACGGAGGAAGCTATCCCAAGAGCCCGTGGCCACGGCCATGCCGTCATCAGTCACGCCTAGACAGCTGACCCTGTTGTCATGGCCGGCAAGGACACCTGAGTAAGGATACGAGAAGTCAATGCAACGTTAACTCATCCTAGTACTGGAAGGAGCAGAAGAAGTGAAACTGTAAATATGGGTTTTCTGTACTTGAGATTGTGTTTGTTCAGTTCTGACGTTTTTAACCCACATTAACTGGATGTTACATCTCCTAAAATGCTTGAAAAGTAATGTGTGAAATTTAGAGCTAAATCAGGTGCTGACTCAAATGCATGCATTTAGTAGACTGTTGATGTGCCTGGCATTTAACTGAGCTAAAAATGTCGGCATTTTATGAACCCAAAGGTAAATAATACTATTCGAAATGTTACACTAGCATAGATATCAGACAAAAAGAGCAAGGCATAATGTAAATGTTCTAGCAGTTTCCATAACATACTGTAACTGTACTATATGGATTATTTTTTAGTGTTCATTTTTAATGTATTAAAGTCAAATTAACATTTAAATGCTAGAACATATCATATATTTTCAAAACGACACCGAACACCTTCATCCTGATTTTGAGGATAAATCTAGCCTCCTTTTAGCACTCAGTGGTATACTTGCATTATCTTGTTTACGCAACACTACTGGCTTCAAACAAAACCGTTTAACAATTTTTAAAGATGGGAGTTCTTTAGTTGTTTTGGTCTGGTAATTACATTTTGCTCCATAAAGCTCTTTCTATCATAGTGTTCAAAATTTGGAGGTATGCACAGAAATGTAGAGGACCAATCGGCTTGCAAACTTTAATTTCTGAAGCCTGTGTCCAGAAAAGTGCACAAAACAATCAGGGCAAAGGAGCATGAGGCTGAGACCGGTCATCCTCAGATCCTCGTGATTCTAAAGCTGAGGAATACGTACATGATGGAAAATAGAAAGGGTGGCCTCACCTGCTCTCTCGCCCTTTAACGTGTCCCAGACGTTGCAGTTGAAGTCGTCGTAGCCAGCGAGCAGCAGGCGGCCACTCTTGGAGAAGGCCACGGAGGTGATGCCGCAGATGATGTTGTCATGCGAGTATAAAATGAGCTCCTGGTCAGCACGCAGGTCAAAAAGCCTGCAGGTGGCATCATCTGAGCCCGTAGCAAAGGCATTTCCATTTGGGAAAAACTGCAAAACCACAAAATGAAAAGAAACATAGTAATTTAAATACAGAAAGATACCAGAAATGTTTCACACAGGGTTAACACCGATTTTGCAGTGTTGTGGAAGTTGGATATCAACGAATGGCTGGTCACCTACATGCCAAATTTAAAAAGGGCAAAAAATATTGCAAAGATAATACCTGCTTGGGCACAGAATGACAGAACTGTTCTTTTTCCCGCTCATTGATGCAAAAGTGTGATAGATTTTTTTTTATTGTAGCCGTCACATGCTGCATGTATCCAATCATGTTTTTGCCAGTGCAAATAAAATTGTTAACCCAAGGTCTAGGATTGTACAGTGTGAAATATAATATGAATACCCAGGATTAATTGTTTAAAAAAAAAAAAAACCTGAACAACAAACATGGAATAAGATAACGCAGGATTCTGTTTACCAAGGTTTTACATGCAGTAAATTTCAAAATAAGCTTGACACTTACACAGACAGCGTTAATGTCAGAAACATGGCCGGTGAAAGTCTGTCTGCACATGCCGTCTCGAACGTCCCACAACTTGGAGGAGGCATCACAGGCGCCTGAAACGAAGGTCTTGGTGTCAGGGCTGAGTGACAGACTCATCACATCACCACTGTGGCCTGTGAAGGTGTTGGTCTGCTGGCCGGTTTCGATATCCCACAGTGCACTGGAGAGCAAAAGTTCTCAATCAGCTATGCTTATGCAAAGCATATATTCATACACATTTTAAAACAATCAAGCAAGCAATGCATCATGGTTTTTAATCAGTGTATTTACAGTTGTTGGCCCACTCACCATGTGGTGTCCCCAGAACTGGTGACAATCTGGTTGTCACTGAGGAAGCGACAACAAGACAAATATCCTGCAGAGGAAAGAGGACAAATATTAAGAGAACTTTTCAGAGAATTTTCACATTTCATAAATAATTTGGATAGTAGTGATTCATGACTGGTCGGATGACCATGGGGAAAGTAACTGGACAAAGCATACAGTATGTTGATCTTGGCAGTTTATTTAAAATGAAGGAAAAACTCTTTGCCTTGAGATGCAGTTGTGAGAAGTTTATGTTTAGTTTTGCTGATACAAGTTTATGGTCAAATTATTCTATTTCTATTCTATTGTCAGTATTGAAGCCTTAAAATACAAGTACAGTGATTACTGTTACAATGGAGACAAAAGATTTGGAGACAATTTTTCACCTGTCATATGGAGAGCAAATCATCACTCGAGGGATGAACTTATTTGTTTCTGTAAGAATGAAATATTTACCTGTATGTCCTGGAAGTTCTCTGGTAACCCTGACGTTGCCCTCCCGAGTTTTCAGGCTGTAGATGGAACAGATGTTATCCAGACCACCGCAGGCCACGTAGTTTCCTGAAGGGGCGTATGCACACGTCATCACCCAGGATGAGCGCAGAGGGATCGCATGCACCTGAGAAAGAAAACAAATATAAATCACATATAAATAAAGGTGTGTTGTATCATATGATGAACTACATTTCTCTTTAAATATATTATATCATTATTATGGACACTTATACAAAAGCTTCACAAACTAATGCAAGGAAGCTTGATATATTACCTTGTTTGTTGTGTAGCTGTCCCAGATGATTAATTTGCCATCCTGGGAGGCACTGACAAGTAACCTGAACACAAAAGAACAACACACACTTATATTGTCTCGTTTATCAGATCACAGAGGCACTTAAAATCTGATAAAGTACATGAATTTGTATTTAGTATAAAAGTGAGCTCAGCTGATTCTAAAATGCTTTTTATGTAACATTCATCACTCATAAAACAAAAAGGACTTCTGGAGAGACCAGAACTCTAACCCTAACCTCCTTGCTCTCTCTCCTCACACACACACACAGTGTTAACGGTATAGTAGTAAACAGGTGTGTGCCAATAAAGCATCAATGATTTTTCCATTCATAACAAATCCACACACACACACCTTGAGTCGCTGCCCCAGTGCATGGCATAGATTTTGGCAAGATGCCCCCTAAGAGTACGTCTGGTCCTCATCTGTATCCTTCCTGCAGAGTCCAGACCAGCTGTGATCTAGAAGCAGTAGAAGAAAAAGCCTTTGACACATATGAATGATTTTTTATTTCATGCCTTAATTTACATTGTTCCTACCTGGAAATTAGCCCCACCCCCAGCTCTAATGGAGCTGCTTAGCTCCACCCTAATTCCTTACACTTTTGCAGAGAAGGTGGGGTGGGCTGGATGGCCTGGCAGTTTGCCATGCAAGGAGCAGAGGGCTCTAACAATTACAAACTGCTCCTTTGGTCAAAATGTAAAAATATATAAAATCTGTGCAATCAAACAGAAATGTTTCAGTTTGTCTTTAAGCATTAAATTTTACAGTGACTTATGTTTTTCCTCTCAACAAGTCGCAAATTCCAGCTGATTATAAAGTTTGTGAAAATATGTTTCCTCATAACACTTGTTAACACATACCTCTTGAAGAGTAGAGTCACTACAAGCCTTTCTGGCATCCTGTTCAAGGAAGAAAACACAATGTAAGAGAAACCGGTTTTGAGAGAAGTTATCTTAATAATCTGTGGAGTACTTTGTAGCTCGCCGACGTCCATTAACATCTCTTACCCGGATCTGATTGCGAAGCTGCTCAGCCTCTTGCCGTAACTGTTCCAGTTCACTCATTGTCGAAGTATGACGCACCTGTGAGACAGAAGAGACTAGCTGGGTCCTGCAACACAGACATAGAATATGCCTTAGGACAAAGTTTCATTTTGACTAATTTTCTTTGGATTAGAAATGCTTTTTAACACTGAACAGCTTCTGGATGACAAACCTGCATAACAATATATAAATATATATGTGTGTGTATATATATATGAACAAGAGATTATATTTATATATTTATATATATATATATATATATGAACAACACTTGTAGCTCATAGGGAGACTACACTAATAAAACCCTACTGGGATGTGGTAACTCAGTGGTTAAAGTGTTGGGCTACTGCTTGGAAGGTCATGGGTTTGAACCCCAGGTCCACCAAGCTGCCACTTCTGGGCCCCTGAGCAAGGCCCCTTAACCAGTTGCTCAGTTGTAAGTCACTCTAGATAAGGGTGTCTGCTAAATGCCGTAAAATGTACCCATCTGGCCTGAAATAGCAAATGCTTGTTGATCTTTCCTCCATGTGCTTATGGCTAGTTCTATAACTACAGATCATTTCACATTTCGATGCATTGTAAAGAATATGCAAGAGCATGGATTTGACAGAATAGTAATACATTTATGCTATTACTTTATGATAACCATTCCAACACTGATACAGTGTTAAGAACACACTTGAAACTGTGTACATAGTGTAAAAAAAATATCACTAGGATGCTAGATTTTTCTAGAGTTTTAGTATACACCATTCACCTTGAAAAGTACTGGTGGTGTACCTTGAATATTGAATACATGATTAAAATTTAAAGACCATTTTTGTCTTACAGATTTAACACTCCCTATAAAAAAGGTCTGTGTAGAAATAGCATTTCTATTTGTTTTCTTTCTTAAGGGATTAAAACTTAAGGGTGGAAAAACTCTGAAAAATCTGATTATAATCAGATTAACCCGGACAATAGGATGGCACCCACAGACAATACTGACAACAGTGTTGCTCAGCACCAGCACTCCATTGTCCAATGTGTGGCAGTGCAGTTTGGCAATGGGCAGAACAAGCATGGCTTCAACATGCTGATTCAACTCACTGCAGCATGAAAGAACAAATCTGAAGCAACAATTTGACAAGAGGATTTGTAAAATGTATCAAATTCTGACAGCATCTTTCATCATCCTTATGAAGAATAAATGCACTTCAAAAATATCAATACAATTACGATACTATAGAAGAGTGCACATGTGGGTGTAGGCTATGTTTGTGATTGATTGAAATTTAGGAAAACTCCCTGCAAGTATTCATTATTGTCTAATCTGGGAACACTGGGTGAATAGGGGAATACACTCTAAATGGAACATATGCATTACCATTGTCATTCACACCTATTGTTTAGAGTCGTCACTTACTATCACGTATATTGAAGGAAACCCAAATACATGGGTAGAAAATATACACAGTCAATGACCCTGGAGGTGTGAAGTTGAATTCCTGCAAGTTCCTTGAACAGAAATATCTCTGTTGGTTGAATTGTATGATGATTGAAAATCCTCAAAACTACCACAGAAGGTGCAGGTTTTCATTCCAGTCAAGCAGGAGCCATACCTGATTTCACCTTTTTTAATCAGTTCATCTTGTCTTTCAGTAGACTCAGGTGTGGCTTCTGCTTGATTGGAATAAAAACATGTACCCACTCCAGCCCTTTCCTGTTAAAATTGGACTCACTTTGGTTTAGAGCCTTCTGCAATATTGAAATTGTATTTATACTAATAATGTTGTGATAATGGCTATCAAACAATATTTTGTGCTGTGTATTAAACCTGAATTGAGAACAGGTGAAATCATATACTCTGCTTCCATAAGAATGGGTATATAATAATAAGGGTATATAATATATATAAGAAAACATATACATGTGTGTACATATACACACACATATACATATGTGCATATATAACACACACACACTTTCATTATTTGATCCATTGTAAATATTTGTGTATTTTGTCTTTTCTCTTTAAATACCTGCAATAGGTAACTGTAGGTAACAAATAACTGTTGCTTGTTTATAATAATTCTGGAGAGATTCCACACACTTCCCCGTTTTACTCGCCATAAAACTGAAAGTAAAAGTGTTTTGAGTGGAGAAAGGAGACTTTCTAGGAGTTTTTACACGTCTGATACCTAAATGACGTTGTTTTTATTAATCATAATAAAGGAACAACATCATTAAATCCAGTATCCGCAGGCCTTGGTCTAATCCTTGTGTTGCAATTTGCTATTGCAGGATCTACAAACTTCCGGCCTCCTTACTGATTTTGACATCTCAAAAAATCCCGACAAAAAAAAGGTCAAACCGAATCCGAAAACTGCGTGTTTTCCCCCCACGCACTGCTCCTGTAACTCAGTGTTTACTCTGTGACAGGCCGCATAGTGCCAAGTTATAAATATTCACTATTTAATCTGTTTCACTGTTTAATTAACAGCTAATTCCTAATGACTTTAACACGAAAATAACACATCCCTGTAACGACAAACATTATATCAGCCTTCAGTAGCTCCAAACAGTTCAAACTTGTTGCTCGGTGTCTGTTGGTTTCTAAAAGCAGGAAATAGGCTGAAAAGTGAGAGAAATCACAGGCGAGTTATTAGTGCGTTAACATACCCTGAATCAAGCTCGTCGTTTTGCTCTGTAAACCCAGCTGATTTCAAAATCCACGCATGGCGACAGCTGTAAAATAAACAGCAAATAAATCACTCGGTTTTTAGTAATTGTAATATATTTAAAGGGCCACGCACCCTGTCACGGTTGAACACAATTTTCAACAAGCTGTCTCTTTACCACACCCATAGAGAAAACGGGAACATGGCAACAACAGAGGCGCGGGGGGGTCCACGAGTTATTCGTTTCTCACAACGTTTAATGTGCTTGTTTATAAACACGATACATTAACTATTTGTGTTGTTTGGACAGAGCATTTTTAACACGGTTACATTCATGGCGTCAAAATGTATTTACAGACGACTGAAATGATCTAATCAGAAAGTGATGTTCCCCTGTAAAATGATGGTTTATTCTGTCGGCTGCCTCAACACAGCGGCGGTATGAGAAACCGGAAATGTATCCGTTCGTGTGGGTTGAGACTGAATCCCAAATGGCTCCCTAATGAACAAAACGTGCACAATGTAGGGCGGAGATGCAATTATTTCAAATCATACGAGTGCACTTATATGTGGAGTAGGGAGCAATTAGAGATTTGTTACAGTTGTTGGGTCGCTACTGAGGGAAATTCCTTAATAACATTTTTTTTGTTGAAGAGAGTAGAAGTAGCAGAAGGCTAACTTTTTTCATAGCTTTAACTTAATTATTACTTTCTTTGTGCGATATTCATACAGGTTTCCCTGATATTAAGACTTTCTACAAAGCTCACACACACACACACACACACATATCCAAAGCACTTATGACTCTAATACTCACAAGCTAGCACACAAACTCTGTCTAATAAGCTAAAATACAGAATAAAGATCAAAACCATCACTTCTGGTCACTTCCAATGTGTGTCTTTTTTATGAACATTATGAACATCTGTCCCATATTCCTTAGATGGCTGTTGACTCCTTTCTGTCACCATGTAGACTGACTTGTTTTATAACTAAAGCTGGGTTATGATAATGTATGACGTATCTGAGCTTTCATGTAAACTTGATTTTACGCCACATACTATGTTATAAGAACTAAGTGAACTAAGAAAACAAATCTGCTTATTTTATTTAGTTTTGATAAACCTCCTTAAAGGAATATGAATATGACAAAGAATGATAGAACCAGACTAATAACCCAGGTTAACTTAAGTTAATAATGTTAGTTTAAACCAAGTGATAACATTGTTGTCCATAGTATGTTTTTAAGGATGAATGCATTGTGCATATGATCTATATACATTTTTCTATAAGATAACTCAGAAAATACTTTTCATGTAGCTTTCGGACACTATAACGTATAATTGCTAATATTAAGAAACCAAAAATCGTAATATATAAAGTACTCTAAAAGGTCAGAAAAGGTATGACATATTTTGCTCTATCCTTGTGTCTCAGGGCCATATTACTTGTTATCTCAACATATATTCAAGATAATTAACTAGGTTATTCTAGTTTATTATCTTGAATGATCTCTAGGATATTCAAGATCTCTACAAAAATAATTTGGACAAAATGTAGGCAGTAATGGCTAAAGCAGACATATAGACACTAGCTATGTTATTTAGGTCTGTGTATTGAATAAATCCCTGAGTGTTTATTGAGAGGGAGAGGAGACGTGACTGGAGCCCTAATAAATAAAGCATCAATTGTACATGTTCTAAAAATAGACATAAGGGCTATAAATAACCATGGAAAGAGGATGACCTATTCAATACAGTCGCTGTCATATCCAGGCCATCTGTGGTTCATATTGTTTGACAGATAGAGAGATGTAGACATTTTGAATAATATAGTATTTCCCCCCCCCCTAACTTGTGTGCTTGTGTTTTATATATATATATATATATATATATATATATATATATATATATATATATATATATATATATATATATATATATGTACAGTAGCAATATATTTAGATTACAATGAAAGAACAATCTTAGAAATTAATATAGTAAATAGTACAGAGACCACATCTAAACTTGTCTCATTCATAGATCTCTCTCTCTCTCTCTCTCTCTCTCTCTCTCTCTCTCTCTCTCTCTCTCTCTCTCTCTCTCTGGGGGGATGCTAGTGGTTGCTAGGACAACTGTTACAAATGGCAAATGACGTCAAGAAAATAGGATGAGCAGCATGGAGAGTGGATGATGAAAGGTGGATTAGTTAGATATGATTTATTAGAATATGAGAAATCACCCATCCTTAATCTCATACAAGGAGCTGACACAGCAAAGTACTGTACATACATTCCTATTGGCTTATATGTATGAAGAAGTCTTTTGGATCAAATATTATTCAATAGCTGGATATTGATCTTTGTTTTACAGTACAGAATGAGATATAATGTAAAAGTGAGAAATCTAAGACCAACAAATTGTGGCATATAAATTTTAATTCATTACAATTATTTTTTCTTCAGGGTTACTTCTGGGTCCTTTGGTTTCCCCCCATCTCAAAATATGCTGGTGAACTGGCTTCACTGAATTCATTCATTCATTCATTTTCTACCGCTTATCCGAACTTCTCAGGTCACGGGGAGCCTGTGTCTATCTCAGGCGTCATCGGGTATCGAGGCAGGATACACCCTGGATGGAGTGCCAACCCATTGTAGGGCACACACACACACTCTCATTCACTCACACACTACGGATAATTTTCCAGAGATGCCAATCAACCTACCATGCATGTCTTTGGACCGGGGGAGGAAACCTGAGTACCTGGAGGAAACCCCCGGGGCACAGGGAGAACATGCAAACTCCACACACACAAGGCGGAGGCAGGAATCGAACCCCCAACCCTGGTGGAGCCACCGTGCCCCCCACTTCACTAAATTATCCCACAAAATATATTTCCATGGGTGCCACTGAGTACATGATAAATAAAAGGAAAATAAAATGAAATAGACCCTGATATTAGATTTACATAATACAAATATTTTCATACTCTCTTATTAAAAATAATATTTACATTTATGGCATTTGGCAGATGCCCTTATCCAGAACTACTTTACAGCTGAACAATTGAGGGTTAAGGGCCTTGTTTAGGGGCCCAGGAGTGGCAGCTTGGTGTCCCTGGGATTTGAATTCACAAACTTCCCATCATCAGCCCAACACCTTAACCACTCAGCTACCACGTCCCTCATTAATGATACTTTTCTTATACTTTTATATAACATTATTATTATTATTATTATTATTATTATTATTATTATTATTATTATTATTATTATTATTATTATTATTATTATTAAGATGATCATGATGATGATGCTACTATTGTTGTAATATTGTTACAACAGCAGGGGGCACACGAGAGCGCTGTTAGTGCAACACTGAAAAACTTCACAGCAAGTGTCTGCTACGCGAAATTAAATTTAGTTATACACACATAGCCTCTAACTTCTGTTGTGTAACAGTAATTTAGCGTTTGTACAGCAGAAGATATTTCACTGGGCTATTGCATGGGTTCAACAGTATCAAAAAGGACTGGAAGTTGGTTTGGATACTTTCTGATTGGTTATATGCATTCGTACCATCCTAAAGGATACTAAACTTCAGTTCTTCATTTAATCTTTACTATCTTGCCATAAAACCTCCTGGTCCCAACATCTGCTGAGATGTATGAACAACAACACTGCAGCACTTGTCAGCATCTTCTCTCAAGCGGATATTTCTCTCCAAATGCACCATGGAAGTTGTAGGTATATGTCCAACATTGGACGCTCCATCAGAAGAGTACAGGTCTAAGACCATTAAAGACATTGACACATGGACGGCCATGGAGCAGCACGCTGGACCTGTTGGGAAGAAATGGCTGCTGGTCGATGTTATTCTCATTGGAGGAGCTCCATGGGGATTTACTCTGAGAGGAGGTCTGGAACACCAAGAACCACTGATTATTACAAAGGTACAGAACAATACCATCACACTGAAAAATAAATAAATAAATATCAAGACAGCGGACAAGATATATATCATGATATTTATGTTTAAGCTGAGTTATGCTGCATATCCATGGATATTTGAGATGTATTTATCTATTCAAACCTTCATGTAAATAGGATTCTTTTGTACATAACTTACTACTATGTACTGTGTTTAGAAATGTTTATTTCTCTACAGGCATTTCATTTTCATGAAGTGGCAACTCTGTCAGATTAATTAATTAATTAAGGTTTTTTTTAAAAGATAGTTTAAGGTATATTCTATAGTTACATGCAGGTGGAATTGCATGTGAACGATAACCCTGTGTCTTTTCTCCTCATACACCTTCTTATTAAATAATGAGGAGACACAGGTCTTTTAAGACACAGGTCTTTTACTTTTTCCGCAAGAATGTGGTTAATTTATAAGCTAGTTTCATGTGTTTATATTAACATACTATAGTTACTATAGTAAACTTATAACTATAGCTTGAAGGGTGGATGATCCACATTATCTAAAACTAATATTATACCAATTAAAAATGTACACTTACTATCCACATTACTAGGAACACCCGTACACCTGTAAATGTATGTGGTTGTCTAATCAAACCTTCAACCAAACAGTCCTTTGGTAGAAATGGATTGTTGATAAAGGAGGCTAGAGGTAATTGGCCAGGATTCTAGGAAGGATATCAATATAATAATTTAAATTAAGTAATCACTCTTTACAACCATGGTGAGCAGAAAAATATCTCAGCATGCACAAAACTATGGAACTTAAGGTGAGTGGGTCACATTGGGGCTATCATGGGGCACAGATGTACCAAAACTGGTTAGTTGAAGATCATAAAAAGATAACCTTTTTATTGGTTTTTAGTCTTTCATGTACACTTTGAATGACTCAGAATCTTGTGCCCTCAGATTCTTGTTTTTGGCTGACAGGAGTGGAATCTGTTGTGGTTCCCTAATGCGTACTAATTGGGAAAGTGTTTAGAGCAGATCCACCCTGTGTGCTTTGCTAGGTTTTTATATTTTTTCTTTGCTGAAAAGTCTCCTTGAAGGATGTTTGACAGACAAAAGGGCCAAATGAACAGAGCCAGAAGCTAGCAATGAATGTATGTGATTTGTTGAATTTCTGCGAAGACACTGAATTATTTATATCAGGATGTTTCGAATCCTGTCCACACCTGAGGATAAATCTACCCTGAACTTACAGCTCGTTTCAGCGCTCATTTGATGCAGTCAAATATGATGCAGTTCCCATTGTATATAGTTGTATATAGTAAGTAGATCAATGTATAGGTCATGTAATGATCATAGAATTAGTTATGACATGAAGTCCAGATTTTTCTGGGCTGTAGGTGATACCAAAGGGTTCACCATGTCCACTATGGAGCAAACGTTTCCAAAATAAACAGGCTGGTTGTAATTAAAATTCCTGAGATATTTTAGACTTTTCTGGAAATGTGTGCTTCCATATCCTGGAAAACAAAGATCTGGCATTTCAGTTTACTGCTACTTTAATTGCATATCAATGTATTTTAAGATTGAGATTGAAATTAGAATTGCAGAGTATTTGCATTCCTTGCATACCTTTATTACAAAATAAAAAATAAGCAATTGTGTGCACTCCAATTATTAGCACTGGCTGTTGTATGAGAGGAATAAAACATTTCAGGATGTGCTGTTAGGGCAAAAAAAAATTCTATAGCACATGCCATTATGTGCACCAATTTTTTTATTAGGATTAAAATATTATGCATTATGAGATTTAATAGACTGCACAGATGTTTTTGCACCTATCAGAGGAACAAGAACTCATTTGAATCCCACATTTTATAATGGGATTGTAATCTATAGCTTTTTATATCATCAGGTTAAAGAGGTCTGGTCACAAAAACACAGGAGATCATGCATTGTGGAACATGGGCTCCTGAACAGGGTAGAGTTTCACTGTGCTAAAATTTTAACCATGCATCAACTCGGGTTGCATTTCTTTCTGTGGGAAGTAATATAACAACCTGTGGATGAGAGCTGATATACTGTTTACTGTCAGTCCTTTTGTGATATAAATTTAAGGAACTGGGAATTTGTTGTTGCCGTTTGCTCTCTTTATTGTATGGATGATACAGCAGTTTTGGCCTGGTGTTCTTATCACTGTCATGTGCTTAGACTGTGTCTGTGGTTTTTTAATTTGTTAGATAACTATGACAACTATGATGAGTGAGGGAAAAAAAGGCTGTTATCGTCATTGTGGTTAGAATTAAATAAAGAGAGCAAATTTATCAGCAATGACCAGCGTTTCCACCAGACGTCAGGCAACAAAGCTCTGTTTTCTCCATGTCACTAAAAGTCATTGTCAAATTAACACTTAGAGTTAACATTATTCAGGAACCCATGGTCCCATTCTATTGAGAGGAACTTACTATTATTGCACAGTATTAATACTATTAAGCATTTAACAGTTAGTTTTGTTTTTATTCCTTTGCATTACTCTATAAGGGTTATTAAGAAAATATTCTTTTCAGAGCAAACTTTGTTTTTACATTGGTGTAAGGTTCAAATGTGTAGATGTCTATTTGTAAATCAAAAGGTTTATAATAAATTAGTTCAGTGACATTGAACACTGAGAGACACATTGGATCTTTGATCAGTTCTGTAGGCATTAACCTCGACGTTTATCAAAACTAATAGTTTTGAGCTGTGATGCAAATAGACATTCATTTCTACCAACAATATATTGTTATTTTGTTAAGTTAGAAATATTCAGTTCCATTATACTTTTATCTTATACACACTCTGGGTGGCCACACAAACTGCTGATCCCAGTCTGAAGCGATTGACCTTGATATTTTGATAGTGTGATGGCTCTGTGTTTGTTCTTTTCTGTGTAATAAATGTATACTGTACTTTATTAATACCTTGCATGAACATAAAACTAGAAAACAATCATCATAATTGTTGTTTACTTGTATAGCTTGTTATGGCTTTTGGCAGACACCGTTATCCAGAGTAACTTACATTTATCTCATTTTTATACAAATGATCAGTTGAGGGTTAACCGCCTTACTTAAGGACCTAGCAGTGTGTTGGTGGTTCTAGGGAGTTGAAGTTGACAGTAGTCCAATATCTTAATCACTGAGGTACTACTACCCATCCTTGTTACATCACTTTGTTCAGTTTACAGTGCATGGGGTTGACATGTCATCTATATCATCAGTTTTTCTGGTGTGTGTGTGTGTATGCAGGTGGAGGAGGGAAGTCGAGCGGCATCAGCCCAGCTGCAGGTCGGTGATGAAATTGTCAGTATTAATGCAATTCCTCTGAGCGGCTACAGACAGGAGGCAATCTGCCTAGTGAAGAGCTCCTTCAAAACTCTGGCATTGGGGTTAAAACGGTAGGCATTGATCCTTACACACTGTGATGCTTTGTGACTCTTATACACATTAATACACACTCACCTACTCATGCTGGGATAAATAAAGACTAGTATGTGGAGGAGCCCATGTTTTTAATGGATGTCAGTTATGACATTATAGAAATTTGATTAAACAAAAAAAAAATATTGTAAACTCTGAGATGTTACTGTTATTATAATCCAGCAGTTTCTTTACATTTTGTAATTGTAAAGTCTTAGGACAGATGGTTTTGTATTTTGATTTTATGTTGTAATAGGCTGTGTTTTTGTCTTATTAACATTAAGATAGTGAAAAAAGATGATCGTGAGTTAACAAATATTTTTGGCTACTATAATGTGAAATGTATTTTCCTCATTAAAAATAGCCACAAGTGGATAAAAGGTGTGAACTGTCATTTTTAAATAAGTAAAAGTGGTCACATTGAAAGAGTTGCAGCTTTGCTGAATAAAACATGAAACTTTATTCCTTACATATCTGATGACATGCATCATCACACACGTTTCACTTCCTGATGAAGCCAGTTTCTAGTTAAATGCTTTATGGATCAACAAACTGTCTGATTTTTCTCTCTTTGGTTAAGATGTAAATTATGACATGAGAAAGCACATTAATTTTTTGTGTGCGCTCCTGAATAGTTACTATTTTGAGATTCTTGGTTTTTCTAGGCCAAAGTTTAAGCTGAGGTTAAAAAGCAGGGTGTGTTGGTGAAAAACCACAGTGGACCAGCAGATATCCTGTTTATCCAAAGCAATATAGAGTCTGTATTTAAATAGTTTGTGCGGATGCCATTATGTGCTTCTACATTGCTATTACATCCCAAAATGAAAGGGAATCGTAACTGTGTTTTTCAAGAAACGTATTTTTAAAAATCTAGTCTGATCCTGAACCTCAGAATGTCCAACTAGTATTTGATTTATAAAAAGCAGTTTAAGCTTTAAGCAGTTTAGACCAGGAGTTCAAGCCACAGTGTGAGGATTTAGGTTTTATGTGCCTTTAAAAATAAACTTATTTTAAGTCATGCTTAAGCCAAGTGCACACACTTTCAGGTAACTCGATTAATCTTTGCCTGCTGATATTTTTATCTTTTTCTGCATACATTTTCAAACTTAGTAAATCTTCTGTTTAGAATGAAATTACATATTATGTACAGTACCATGCACTGTTACATAACATACTTTATTCCATTATTCCATTTCTAATCCTGTATATAAATACAAATTTTAAGTTTTTTTTCTTCTGGAGGAGATCCGATGTATTATTGCACTAATTTGCATCTTTATTTATGGGTTCAAAAAACAGTCCAATTTTGCTCTTTCTTGTGTTCCTGCCTATTGCAATTTTTTCTTGTCTACCTGTTGTTGCAGATTGAGAGGATCTTCAGAATTGTTGTTTTTGACTTCCTATAGTCTAAATCTGGATATTTCAGTGCTGTCTGAATGTATGAGACACCCAGTGTGGGTTGTACACTCAAGCTGGCAAAAATGACTGGTCAGTAAGTCAAGCAGGTGGATTATACCATTATATAGCAAAGTGGAACAAAGGAGTCCTCATTATTCTGCTAGAGCTTATGTCATTGCACAAAAGAGGCCCAAATAGTCAACCATTGTCCACCACTGCTATGGCTTATTCCCCCTGGGCTTTGTGTGAGCTGTTGCGAAGCTGAGGTCATCTGATGTCCTGTGAGAAAACGTACATTTTCTTTACAACTTTATGTTTACACTTAACATCTACGGCATTTGGCAGACACTCTTATCCAGAGCAATGTACAAAAGTGCTTCAAAGTCTCTATCATAAGAAAACATAAACACTGGTTCACTAGGTCACAAACTTATGATACCATCAAAAACTGTTGGGAGGAATTGTAATTGAAAATTCTATTTCTAATATATTAATTAAGACGGTGTTACATGTTGCTTTAAGCCTGAAACAAGAAGAAAAAGAAAGTGGAAGGTTTATAAGTGTAGCAGTGTCTATTTATATTAATTTAAGTGTCATTTAATTTTGTCATTATTCTTTAGTTAATCATTGTGATATTATAGAGCTGCATTAAGAAAATTGTTGTTCTTAGTGTCTCTTAGTGACCACCACAGCATGTTACTTTAGCATAATTACTGGTAACTTGATGACCAGTCTTACAGAGCATAGGATACTTGATATTCAAGTTTGAAAACAGATTCCCTTCATGAATGAGCCTTTTGTTACTGGATGGTTTGGGCCATCTAGTGGTAAAAGCTCTGAATGTTCAGAGGATGTAATGGATCATTGCCCAGAGTTATGTTTTAATGTTAACAGTAAGGTTAATGATGTTCAAATTACTTGCCAACATGTAATACGCTTATTGAACCCTATATAAAATAGATAGATAGATAGATAGATAGATAGATAGATAGATAGATAGATAGATAGATAGATACTTTATTGATCACAGAGTAAAACAGTAACACAGTAAAACCCCCAATCCACCACCCGCTCACCAAAACATGTGAGGGTCATTTTAAAAAAACATAAATAAATAAATAAAAATATAACCTAAATCAAAAATGTAATATGTGAGATGTCTAATAGCAACAAATAGACAAGGAAGTGCAAATGAAAAGTAAATACAGATGAAAAACTATACTAAGTCACTCCTCAGTTTCTGTTTCCACCTTGCCATTCAATAATTGTGTCCTTAATAAAAAAACAGCAAAAATGAATATATAAATTGAACAACATATACATATTATAAATTTAATATGAACACACTGGGTAAATGCTTTATTTTAATTACCACAGTTAATATTTGGTGCAGGAGAGAATAACAAAAAAGTATGTGGACACCTTAACATCACACCTTTATGTGCTGGATGAACATTCCATTCAGATTTATCCTTCCTTTCCTGTTATAAGAAGTTTTACTCTTCTGGGAAGGCTTTCCATTAGATTTTGAAGCATTCCTGTGAGGATTTGATTCTTCTGCCAGAAGAGCATTAGTGGGGTCAAACCCTGATGTCAGGCGTGGAGGTTTGTGGCACAATAAGCATTCCAATTTTCAGGACTCTGACCAGGACACTTACTGTAAGTTCCTCCAATACAGTATTGGCAAACCATATTGAGCTTGTGTTTTCTATAAGGGCATTGTGTACAGCATACATAGCCATTCTAGACAAATGTTTGCTTGCAACTTTTTGCGGCAACCACGACTCACGTATGGGGTGTGATGTTCACAAACTTTGGCATTATAGTATATTAAAGTTAGAAACAAATGTAGAGGGTATTGACCCTGATCAGGATAAAGTACTTAATGGAAATGACTAAGCCCTTATTATTTTGTCACACCTTTCATCACAATAAAATTATTTTTGCAGCTTTGGATCAGCCATGATCCAAAGCTTGGAAAATGGACACTGAGAGACTGCAAAACTCAACTCTTAACCCAAACTAAGGATCAAACAGTGGAACCTAGGGGTGTGGCAAGGCTCACATAGTTGTGATCAACTATGTGAGCACATAAATGTGATCAACAAACAGTTGGTCACATTTAATGTAGCCACTTTATATATGATATAAGAGTCCAAGAGTTAAAACCATGTCCTAAACATTAACAACAACAGTATAGAAATAGATCACCCTATTAGACTTTATAATAACTTACTATGCTTATTAACTCATTACACAGATAGGTCTAGATTGATCTGGCTACTCATGCCTTTGTTCAGAATCCAATTATAACCTGCAAAGCTGAAGAAACCTCATCGTAGGGGGAAATCAGTGAAATTTCACAACTAAATGAATACACCTTACATGGTGTACTCTTTAAACATTATGTAATTCTCTCTCTATCACACAAATGACTAGACTTTTCCTGCTTAAACTGCTGGAGTATAAATGGAATAGGAATGATATTTACCTAGACAATCCCACCTTACACCCCCCTGTGTCTTAGCAAAATGGTTGGTGCCACTGCCTAGATGAGTCCAGTGGATCCACAGGATTGGCTGTTTCGTGTGAGCCCATTGCTTTGGTGGGGATTTTTGGGAACAGAGTAATCCAGTAAAGGACACTAACTTCTTTAAAGCACTTCTCTATGTACATTAAAGCCAACCTGTTTGGAAGAATTGATTGATTCATTCAACTGAGCAGGTATTTCATCACATTAGTTATATGCTTGATGTAATAGTAATGTTTTGTGGAACAATATTTTTAGTAAAACGCAAACATAATATTGTCAAGATTAAATGTGAAATATATATTTTTCCATGAGAAGTGGAAAACTTTTCATTCAGTTTGAGGTTGTTTAAGGTTGTTTAATATATAGAATACGACATATAGTCAAAGTACATCAATGTGTCAATTGTCACAGTGATAGCACTGGTTATTAACTGGAAAATGATTTTTAAAGCTTATCAACAAGACGTAAAGAAAAATTGACTGGGCTCTCCATTTTTTTTTACACAAATCATAGCTGAAATTATTGCAGTCTAATTGTCTAGTACGCAACATTGAAATGAGCCACCATGTTTGTTGTTCCTCTCGGGCTGTCCTTAGATACTCTGGCACCTGTCACATAACAACAGGAGTAGTGGAGATCACACAGGATTCAATTACTGCCACAATTACAGCATTACCCTTATCCAGAGCGACTTACAATATCTATTTTTTTTATACAGCTGAGCAATTGAAGGTTAGGGGCCTTGCTCAGGGGCCCAAAAGTGGCAGCTTGGTGGACCGGGGATTGAACTCACAACCTTCCAATTGGTAGCCCAAAATCTTAACCACTAGGCTACCACATGCCCATGACCTGCCATATTCACACAGAAGAGTGCTTCAAATCTTTGAATCATTTCCACACACTTTTTTAAGTAGAACAGTCTCAATTAGTCTGTGTATGTTATCATAGAAATGTCATTGGAATTACAGTGACATTCTGCCAGAACTAACAAATTTACACTGAAATTTACATATCAAATGTGTGTTGTTTAACCTTCATAATCTGTATAAAAAAAGACCGTACAAAAATATGAAGGAGACTCTGAGCTACACACTTCCCTTTAAACCTCAGAGGGACAGTCCTGTGTAAACACTGTGATCCTAAAGTTTGTTAGAATGAAGTCTAAACCTTCAGCAATCAGATATTATAGGCTAGTTTTTCTAAAATTATTATTTGGAATCTTCAACACTAAAATCAGTGAAATGTGAATTTTGGATAAATCATATATTGGAGTTAATACACTTTGGTGAAAAGGGCTATTAAATGGAAGAGCTAAAAATCTAATACCAGTCAATCATTAAACAACTATTGCACACACAGATAAGATGCACTTTCATTCACATCTTAACACTGGTTCTGCCATATGTCATTTGGAGTAATGTGTACATTTATTGGACATCTCAGTAACTGATTTCTTGTTACAGATGTGTCACTGAAGCCATGTGTAAAATTTCGGTCTGAAAGGGGATCATCAATAGGGTCAACCATCATTTGTTAACATTCTCATGTGGAAGTGTTTTTATAATTGAAAGACATAAAGGCTTCTCTGTAATATTTTATCTATATCAGTCAACTGCCTGACGTTAAATTTACATCATTTTTATTAGTTTTGCCATAATATAAAACATAGAGAATATATTATATACTGTTTCATTATTTTTACTATCATAAATTTATCATTATCGTGCCCACTCCTTAATTTAATTCCTGTTTACAAGCCCTGTGCTTATGACTAAGACTAATGAGCAGTTATGTTGACATTTGACCCCAGGTCCACCAAGCTGCTACTGTTGGGCCCCTGAGCAAGGCCCTTAACCCTCAGTTGCTCAGTTGTAAGTCACTCTGGATAAGGGTGTCTGCTAAATGCTGTAAATGTAAATGTAAATGTAAACTCACTAAGAGATACAAGTTAAAGAAAATATCTGATACTGAGAATTGAGTATGTTCTGTCTGGTCGGTCTGCCAGATTGGATGTGCCCTCTGGCCAGTGAGCCGTGTTCTGATTATGCTTGCATTTTTTTGTCTGCTGTCTCTGTAGTTCTATTCAGCAATTTGTCCAGGCTCATGTCTGCTCTGTATCCCACACACAGGCTGCTGAGGCTACAAAATAACTAAAGGGTTACTCAGTTAATGAAGAATTTAACAAGCCACAGTGACATCTGAAGTGTTTTCCCACACCGTTACATGATTTTTTTTAAGGATGTGTCCCTGTGCACCCCTGTAGAAAGCTTACTATTTACTTAATGAATATGTTTTTGTCATTTATAACACTCAGAAGTACAACTCATGTAGCAATTCGATTGTTTATAAGCCATTAACCAACCAGAGAAGCAGATTATAGCACTTATGACTGAACATCCTCAGTTGCTAGAGCTAAATCTCTAGCATAATCCCCCTACCCCCTATTCACACACACACACACACACACACACACACACACACACACACACACACACACACACACACACACACACACACACACACACACACACACAAAGCTTTGCTTTTTTGTTTATGTGTGTGTTGTGTGTAGGAGGGAGTATGGGGTAGGGGTTGATTGTCTATTGGTCAGCCTACATTTCACTTGGCTTGTTGTCCTGAGTTGCTTGTGGGATTGATATAAGATTCTCAACTCCAGAAGGATCTGGTGTTCATGGGACTCTTTCAAAGCATTAATGCATTCTAACAGGATAGAGGAAAAGCAAAAATGTTCTTGTGTTTGTGCTAAATGAGCACATGTTTATTTGCAAAACTAAAATGAAGGAATAGCAAAATCTTATGCAATAACTGTTTGGTAAGTGAGATTTTTTTTTTTTTTGTAAGTCATTAACAGTCCTTGGACTTTGGTCTCATTGTAGGTACTCTGTATCATCATGTCTGTTGTTTTACAAGAGTTTCTGCTGTCGGTGTAAATGTTACATTATTTAAAAGAATCATCAAAACTCTATCTGTTTATATAAATCAGGTCTTATAATGGATTTGCCATGGCAAAAAACATTTAGGTGTTTAATTGTGCTCCTTTACTTTATTGTCTTTTTACCAATTATATTCGGCACTCACCTAAAAACAAAAACTTTTATCTTTTTAAAACTTACAACTGGCTATTTGGTCCTAAGCTTAACCATTCGAAAAATAGATTTTCATATCTGCTTTTCAATTTATGCTAAAGATCATCTCCTTGTTTTATACATAGAGTCTTGGTGCATTATGGTCAATTGGTGGCTTGCTCTGTCATCTAGATACAGTACTCGATAAGTGGAACAGTACTCGATAACTCGTTTAGATAACTGTTTATACTCTTCACAGTTGTGAATAATCTGCTTCATCTTCTTTTCCCTTGGACCAACACTTTACTGCTTTTTTGATTCATGGCATTTCCTTGTGCAGGGAAACCTGCAAACAAGTACAAAGAATGCCTTGTTTTATATATCAATAAGTTGTTCTGCCTTTCCCTGTAATCACAAAACCTGAAGCTACTGTAGAAAGAATGTGAAAAGATGAGCAGATCACATTGCTCGACACACAGTACCAGCTTTCACACTTGACGTCACATGGTTTGGTAGAAGGTGGTTCTTTGGACTGCTCACAGGCTTAGAAATAGCTTTTATACTTCACCAGTGTACCAAAAATCCATGGTTCTAAGATAAAAAAAATTGCTTGCTGTAAATACTGCATTGGGAAATTAACAATTGATTTGAGCATTGACAGTCAAACTGTTTAACTGAACTTGTTCTCTGTCTTAGATGATTTTATGAAGATTTTTACATTTTGTAATGCCTTTTACATTTTGTATGTAAATTTTACATAACAATCTGTCCACGAATATTAGTCAGTAGTGTGGTATTCTAAAACACCTTCATTTTCCTATGGAAAACACCTTCATTTTCTTTTGGAAAACACCTTAACACTAAGTTTCATATTAACTAGCACATGGAAATGTCAACATTTACACTTATATGAGCAGTTTCTCTTCCCCAATGCTGTACAGGAACATAAATGGTGGATATTGTAACACAAACAATGCCTGCAGAAAGTGACATACACATGGCTAGGAACCTCCTAATGAAGATTGTGCAGAGTTCTATGAGGTATTTAGTAATAAATGACCCCTCCATACTGTAGTTTGTCTCTGAATCCCAAGTAGCCTGAGCCTCTATTGTGTAGTGTAGTGCCCTTCCGTATTCCAGCATCTACTATACTTTCATGTGGTGTAGCTGTACTGTTTATGTGCAAGCAAGCAGTTACTCTGATTCTGATGATGCCATTTGTGTTTGAATTCTTAAATCCAGCTCTTCCAAAGAGATATGCTGCATTGTGTTTGATTGATGATTCTGACTAATGATGTGTTGTGTTTTGTTCATATCTTGCATGCTTCTCAGAAAAAACCGGGCCAAAGGGTATGTGTTGCAAACCAGTAAAGATTTACAGAATTATCTTGTGTGATTAGAGTAATTATTTTAGAGATACTTATATTAACACTCAGACATGCATATTCGGGGATTACAGTTGCCTTGCTGCTTGACTGAGAATGGGATTCTTCTTGGTAGTCCCTTGCATATTGTGTGTGTGTGTGTGTGGGGGGGGTAATGAATACCACCAATCTTGAAAAATCTAATTGAAAAATCTAATTGGTTTTAATTACTTCACAGTGAGAATATGGAATATTTTGCACACCAATATATCTATTAAACCACTCTTCTCTGTTTACCCTTTAGGAAGAATGAACCTTTATGCAGACCTCAGTCTTGGCATTCTTCCAACATCGCTGAGAATTCCTCAGAAGTTCATGAGATTGAAGATAATACTGGGCTTGAACCTGTGTGGCAGACAAAGTGTGATGCAGAGTGAGGTTACAGACGTTTTCGTCAAAACCTCATTGTGTTCTGTTTCATATTGGCCCTTTTAACTTAATGTATTGAACTGTCCCTCATAAAGTTGCAATATCCCTATCTTCTTTTTCAGTTCATCATCAAATGACTTCATTGTTTGTTGGAGCCAGACAAATTTGCAGCGTGTGTCATGCCAGTTCAGCTCAGTGGGCAACATGGAACTTCTAGAGCACTCCTCTAACTCACATCATAGTGGAGCAGAAAATCTAGCAACCACAAGTGTTGGTGATAATCATAACTCTGGATTTAGGGGATTTTCTTCTTGTACCCCTGAACAGTGTTTGTCAGAAAGTGCTTCCACAACAGAGTCCACGTTTTACCAGGGCAGCCAAAGGGAACACCACAAGTACCTACAGATTCCTGTGAGTAATAAAGGTTGTATCAGCCCTAAGATCGAAGACAAGACTGGCTCCAGATTCTTCTCCTCTGGGAGGTTAAATATTAACCCTGTGTGGCATGTTCCAGAGACATCTTCAGTGGCTTACTCATCACCCACCCCGGCTCCACCTTTACACAATGACAGTTTCATGACAACTAAAGTTCATGAGACGGGACTAGGCATCCCATACTCACATGGACAACCTACACATTCCCATCAGAAATCCTATAGTAGAGTTACAGGCAGGCAGGCTGATGATTACAATTTTAGTCAACAAGGACTCCAATCACAACACAGCTACAACTCAACATTTAAGAAAGATTTTCTTCAGGTATACCCATCAGCTGCGGACTACTGCTCAAATGAGCTGAATACCACAAAGCTTTATTCCTTATCTAGTACTGACGTAAGACAAGGTCAGAACCCTTTTTCTTGTCAGCCTCAACACCAACGGCAGCGTAGTGATGAGAGTCCATTTTACCCTTATCCCAAGAGCAGGTTTGCACCCAAAATGCAGAGTGAGGGCATCTACTACCACAGCCTGCAAAATCTTCCCACTAATAAGGGTTTCCAGAAGCAAACTGGAAGTACAACTGGGTTTATGTCTAGCACAAATATTGACAACAGCTCTTATGGAATGGCTAATTATCGGTACTATTGCATTACTTCTGAAGAGCCCACACAGGAGTTCTCAGATGGAGTTGAAGAGCATAAATCTAGGCCAGAATCAAATCCAACCCACAGTAGCAGTGACAGGAACCCCGTAAACCATCAAAGAACCATAAAATTAAAGTACCCTCTAACTTCTTTGCAGGCATCTGAGAACAAAAGCTATAAACATACAGTCGGTCCTCCGAAATTAGAAGCTTCAGGTCCAGCAACAGTGAAGACTAACTCTGTGAAAAAAGAGAAGGAAAATAAATGGTGGAAGGATGGATCAATTTCTGAGAACCAACACAACAACAACATAGTGAATCAACAGGCAGAACAGAGATATTTTACCAGAGAAAATAAAGATACCCAAAATGGCCCTTGGATATCCAAGAATGGACATAAAATCTGCCCTCAGAAGACCCCATTGTTACATTCTTTAGCTCAGGAGAACAGGGTTCTGGTTGAGAGTACCACGATCAAAACAAAAGGGTGCTTAATACAAGAAAAACCCGACCCCATTAGTGGTAAGCAAGGAAGACGAAGTGACCGTTATGCCACTATTTTGCTCAATGAGATTCAAGAAAAGAGAGCCCAGCTGCAAAAGAGTCGGAGTGCAGCTACCTTAAATTATCCAGGTGAATTTGAGGAGGAACTAGGGGTCTGGAAGTCCACAGAGACATCAACATCCTCTTCAGATGGATCTTTTACAAGCACCTACAAGGACCACCTGAAAGAGGCACAAGCCAGGGTTCTACAGGCCACATCCTTTAAAAGGAGAGATCTGGAGCTTTCTGGGAATGAAACATTTCATGGTCATTTAGCCACAAAATCTACCAATGGAAATGTCTCCCGCATTGGAAGTCGAAAACGTTTCTCCCTGGACAAAAGGGTCCATTCTTTCTCAGAGCCTGACAAGATCAATGAAGTAGGTGTAGGAGACAAAACCTCAGAACAAGCAACTCTTGGATCATTCGTAGATACATTTAGGTTCTTTCAAGGAGCTTCTAGACCAACATTTTCCAAACCCATCCCAAAGAATTCCCAATTCAACCCCAGTGAAAGCATCACTGGAGGAGAAAACAGGTTTTCTTTGCTTGTGGATGAAACTGAGATAAAGTCTGCAAAGAAACAGCTGTTCAGTTCAAACAAATGTTACACCACGCCTGAAGAGCAGCAGCGACTGGGCACTTTTGCAGAATATGAGGCAACATGGAACTTGCAAAAGAAGACAACAGGGGGAAGAACATCCAGCAGATATCACTCTGCAGAGAACATTTTGGATTCAGGGATAGAAGAAGGCAGCAGCACAGTCTGTATTCATGAAAGGTCCAGGTCCTCTCCTTCAGCAGACTTTCATGGGGAAGTAAGTCTTTCTTTTCTTTCTTTTTTTTTTTTTTGCTTATAAAGTCAGCATTTACTGAACTGAAATGATGTCAGTTATTTGGCCTGTTAGTGGTCTACATTTCGCTGTTCCTTCTCTGCCTTCATTTAGTCTTCTTGATTTAGAATATAAAGTTGACATCTTGTATATTTTGCAATCATCTATTCTACATCTATAATCAACAAAATGGACTAAATCCTCGTTCCATTATTCATATTACAGGCTTTTATTTAAGCCAAGTTTCTTTTTTGCACAATGAAATTAGTCATTGTACTGCTGCTTAAACCCGAAGAGCTGGTACAGTGCAAAAAGCTACCAATATAATAATACAACAAAGTTTTGCTGATTATACTGTAGTGACAGGAGTCAATTCTGCACTGTATGTTTTCTGAATGATCAAACAAGCTATCATCATTCTATATATGTTGGTTCTTGTTCATTTGTTGCTTTCTTTGCTGTTTAGAAGTTTAGAAATCATGATCCATAATACTGTTCTGTTTTAGGGCTCAATGTGTCTAAACTTGTAAAATTGTTAACTGATGTCTCTTATTTTTCCCCACAGAAAATCAGTCTGTCAGCAGAGAAGCCTTTGGTAGCAACTCATTCAGAAAACATCCTAGACCCAGAGACAATTTATAGTGACAGGTTTGTATTATGCTGAACTGTACAAAACCTGGTTACAGTCACCAAATAAATTGTCACAATACTAAAGGGTTTGGCTTTTTATCTACTGTATAACATTTAAGCTCACCACAGTTCTAATGAAATATGAGCAAGGTACAGCAGTGCCAAAATGATTAAATACAAATGTTACATGAAACCTGCATTTTATGACTGAAAGGAAGTCAAATTCTATGGTAATATTTTAAACTCTCATTGAAATAAATGTTTAATCATAATTCTCATAAGTTTTACTCACCTTGGATAAGCCACCCTTTTTTTTTTTACTGTAATCAATGATGGGGTAGAGTGATGTGTATTGTTGCAAAAAAGAATATTATAGAATATACTTTAACTACTGCAAAGTTGATGATTTTCTAATAACAGAAGTATTTTATTGTTCTTACTAATTTGACAAAAATTATATCTGACTAATTTTAACAGAATTTTGCGTAACCTCCATGAAATAAGTTTCTATGATCACTTGCACTTTGGCATTATAACATTGAATTACAGCTGGCACTGCTTTTCCCTAATGGAAAATTAATCAGATCAACCATATTTTAGAGTAGCTCTGTGTACTAGCTCTGAATAATATTACATGATATGCTTTTTTATTGTTATCTATGATGTGCTGCTATTTTGTCTAACAAGGTATCTGTATCCCAATGTAGTAACCTGATGGAGAACGCAACAGAGCCCATCTCTGCTGTTAAAAACATTCCTATGAGGATTGTCCATGCAGAAGGCATCTCTGATGCAGAAAATAAGAATTATCTGCTTCCCAATGAGTCACCTGGTGGCACTGATAAAGGTTTTACACACCAACTAAACGTACCCTGCTCTCCAGAGCAGCCTCCTTCCCTTTTCCAGGCCATGCAATTCAGTTTTTCTGAGGTCCAGAAGATGGACAGCACAGAGACAGTGAAGCTGGGTGCAACTGCTATTGGACTATCTGAGGAGGATGAGAAGACAGAAGAGTTAGCCAGAGATATTATGGGAATGGATAAGAGTCTGGTAGACATTTTGGATCAGAGCAAGATGAAGACCACTATGGACCTAATGGAAGGAATCTACCCTCAAGGAGAACAGATTCTAGAGGGCCTACAGCAGAGGAGAAAATCAGCTTCAAAACAGTCTCCTAAAACCCCACCAGAGAAGTGAGTAGCTGCTGTGTTTGAATATGAGAGAGAATATGATGTACTAAATATTAGTTTGTTGAGTTTAGGTTTGCTTCCTTGTTTCTGGATCAATAAGAAAAACACTGTCATCTGCTGGTGTAATACTATTACTTCATCTACTAGCATTTTTGAAGTTAAAACTTTCTGTTGGACAGCAGCAGACATCTTACTGCAATCTTAATAATTATTTTGTATTACACATTTAAAAATGACTGCATTTCACTGTGTATCTCAGTGCATTTGGATCTGTTCTTCATTCACTTAGATTTTTTTTAATCACTCAGATTATATCTGATTTACAGAGCCGATGACAAAATGGCGGCGTCCGCCTCCCTAGCAACGAGCTCTTCATACTACAATACGTCAGCTCCTAAAGCCGAGCTCCTGATTAAGATGAAAGACATGCAAGAACAGATGAAGGAGCAGGGCTCTGAAGATGAACTTGAATATGATCTGGCTAGTAAAAAGGTACAGTATAGCCACCTCACTGCAGCTTTTAACACATTTCATTAGCAATATGTGAAAGTGACATAACATACAGCTAAGTATGGTGACCCGTACTCAGAATTCGTTCTCTGCATTTGACCCATCCAAAGTGCACACACACGGAGCAGTGGGCAGCCATTTATAGTGTGGTGCCCGGGGAGCAGTTGGGGGGTTCAGGGCCTTGCTCAAGGGCACCTCAGTCATGGCCGGCTTGAGAATAGAACCCACAATCTTAGGATTACGAGTCAGATGCTCTAACCATTAGGCCATGACTTGCTCCCATCACTCAGCTGTAGTCACTCAGCCAAGACAAGATTAGTTTCTGATCTTTGCTACTCTCATTTTGCTCTCTAGCTACTGTGCTACTATAGTTAAAACCCAACAGTAGTGCAATTCTCTAAATTGTGTATATATTGTAGGCCTACAGTATAAATATAGAGAAATCCGAAAAGAAATCCGAATTTGTGCTATGAAAGTGATTCCAGCTACACTGTAAAGTTTTGTGCATGTTTATAAAATTACATTAAATCCCTAAAACATCAGCAATTCAGTGAAATCACTATAAGAACTGGATTTGGCTTGAGGTTTATTTATTTAGCAATTGTTTTGAATTAAATAGACTTTAGCTACACTACTCTTGCAGCTTCAGTACAAAACCAGCTCTCGCATTTATAGTCGCCATGTAATTCTGTTATGCATGATTCTCATGTGTACTCATGTACTTGTTGTCTGTCCATGCAGCAGGAGCTGATTGACAGCCTGAGCAGGAAACTTCAGGTACTACGTGAGGCCAGAAAAAGTCTTCTGGAGGACATGCAGGACAACAACACCCTGGGTGAAGAAGTGGAGGCCACAGTGCAGGCCATTTGCAAGCCTAATGAGTTGGACAAGTTCTGCATGTTTGTCGGAGACCTGGACAAGGTGGTCAGCCTACTGCTCTCACTGTCGGGGAGACTGGCACGTGTGGAAAATGCTCTTAATAACCTGGAGGATGGTGTTTCAGCTAATGAGAAGGTAAGGCATCTTCAAAATCATATCAAATGCATTCTCTTACTACTGTACTTCTTTAATTACAGCACTATTTTATTTTTGTGTACAGCATACACTAACAGAAAAACGAAAGCTCCTGATTCGCCAGCATGAAGACGCCAAGGAGTTGAAGGAAAACCTGGACCGAAGGGAGCGCCTGGTCTACGATATCTTGGCCAGCTACCTGAGCGAGGAACACCTTGCTGACTACCAGCACTTTGTGAAGATGAAGTCGGCACTCATCATTGAGCAAAGAAAACTTGAGGACCGGATAAAATTGGGAGAGGAGCAGCTAAAGTGTTTGAAGGACAGCCTGCCTCTGGAGCAGAGACTGGGCTACTAAACTTAATTCAACTTCATTTATTTTGAAAGGTGACAGATTGGCATCTTGACTGTTCTATAAATATGCAAGTAATCTGTGAGGAATTTACTCAGTATTTATATTGAGTAATATATATATATATATATATATATATATATATATATATATATATATATATATATAGAAAAATATATATGTGTGTGTGTGTGTGTGATGCATTATAGTTTATTGTTCTGGATTGCTGTGTCTTTGCATCTTTTGAGAGGCATAGTGTCAGTGTCAACAATTATAGAGATCTTTTTACTGCATTTATAACGTGTGAATTTCCCTGTTAGAAAAGAAAAGAAAGGACAAGAAGTCAAGAAGCTGATGCTGAGGTCTGAGCTAAGATGCTGAATTCTGTCAAATATAGGAATTGAAAACTACAGCTGTAACACTCTCATAATACAATTCTGAGGATTGGAGGGGTTTGAGAGAAAGAAAGCCGGAGTTTTATCCAATATTAAAGCCATGTAATAATAGATCATTCCCGTTAGCTGTGGCTTTACTACAGTTAGAAATTCCTTTACAAAATCCTGTAAATTCTCTTCAACTGTTTATTCTTTCATATTCAGCAAGTGTTTTATTTTGGTCAGTCATGATGGACACGGAGTCTATCTCAGGAATGCTGGCTATGAAGCTGGAATACTTCTTGGATAAGATGCCTATCCCATTCCTACAACAAATTCAAATTCAAATTTTATTTGTCACATGCAGAGTATGACATGCAGTGAAATGCTTTAGGGTTTTGCATATCCCAGGTTATTATGAGCCTGGGGTCAGAGCACAGGGTCAGCCATAGTGCGGCACCCCTGGAGCAGGTGAGGTTAAGGGCCTTGCTCAAAACCACCACGTCCTCAAACATCACGTCCTCAACATACCTCAGAAATGTTTTTGCGCCTGTAACTACAATAACTTTATGCAAATGTCCACTATAAGTTAGTTTAAAAGGTTTTTTCTTACCACAGAGAAAATTGGTGAAACTGTTCATGGAAATGGACACATATTGTACAATACAGATGTAGTAGATACCTGTAGAAACAAAAATGAAACCTCCTGACTGAGAGTGTGCATGATTTGTTATTTAACCTCTTCCATCTTGATATATCCTTGACATACTTTAGCTGGTACATTTCTAAGCTGTGAGCTTTTATTTTTTACTTTATTTAATTTATTTTTAGAGAATGACCTGAATGAAGTGGATAAACTTCATTTTAATGATATTGATATATATTGTACATTAATAATATAATAATGATGTTTATAAATTAGTAAGTATTATATTACAGCATGTAAACCGTTGAAGGTGAAGTATATTTATATGCATATTTATGTAGCTATATACATTTTTGCACTGGACTGCTGCCAGATAATTGGCTGATTGTATGCTGTAAATTCTATGAATGAGCTGAGATGCTGGCCAATATTAAATTGGCCAGTAGATGTATATCTTACATCTATGTAGAATATATTAAGTTTGAAGTAGGTCATGGCCTATTTTAAGTATGACGCAACCTTGTTTTTTCCTAACAGTTGACTCCAAAATTTCCTAAAAACTTCCCGGAGCTCTGCATATGACAGAGTCTTAAAGGGACAAGCTTCAGTCAAGTCACTGTGCAACCACAACAGAGATAGCACTTTATTTAAGATCCTAACACCCAGATGATGTACTCCACCATCAACATAAAACTCTGAACACGCCAAGCATGAACTTGTGTATTTCAAATTTCAGCATTAAATGGGTGATGAAGTATAATCTCAGCTTCTTTTGGTATTTTTTAATTAGCACTTACAAAAATGGTCTTGTCTGTTTGCTGTTCGTACTAAATTACAACCTCGGAAGAGTTTTCGGATTGACAGTATTCTCAGTATTCTGTATTCTTAGTCTGTGTTCTAGTAAACTAGTAGCAGAACGCATTTATTGACAGACTTTGAAGTACTCTTGTAAGTCACTCAAACTATAAATGAATTTTGTGTACATTTACATTATGTTGACTTCCTAAAAATGCCACACCTTTGAAACAAATAAACTTTGTGTGACTTATCTAATATGATTTGTCAAAATTACTGGCCTCTTGCCCCATTTCATGTTTGTTACACCACAATATTTTATTTTATTGCTTTGATGATAGAAGTTTGATAATGTTTGCATCATCTGCCAAGTTTTTATTATAGCATTTCACAAAGCTTTACAATGTTTGACCTTTACAATGTCGGTGGCGTAGGTGTTGTGATGGTTTTATTGAGGACGTCGTGCCCCAGCATCTGGGAGGAGTGTGTATGTTAAGTTAATAATTCACAAATGTAGTTATGTCTGTATTTACTGAATAGAGGAGGAAGTGAGGCATTCAGGTGCGCCATTATGCTTTTCATCACGGTTTAAATACTAACATTAGTCTGTTTAAGGTGAGGAATATGTTTCCCATCATCTATATTTTCCGCATGTTTTTTTTTTGGTTAGATGTTTTGTTGTTGTTTTATATATAACTCATAAAGGCAGATATTTGTCTGATTTTACCTTATGTTGGATGACCGCAGATTTGTAAATTAGCTTGTTAAACTGGCTAGCTAGTTAAGTTATAATTTCCGTGCTAATGTGATCTAGCATTCTAATTCTAGCCAACTCTAATATTTTCCTTATGACTGATTGCCAGCTGGCTAGTCTTGTGGTCAACTATTTTCATCAATTAAAAAGTTAAATCTTGAATACTTGAGTTTCAATTTTTTAAAATGTTTTAATATTATTTATTTATTTATTTAGTTTATTTTTGCTGTGACCCATGTCAATTTTAGATGCAGATTTTCTTATTCTTATGATTTACTTAATGAAACATGACCATCTGACAGACTGATTATTCTTTCTTTTATATCTCAATATTTAACCTTTAAATAAAACGTAGGCATATTCTAAATTTAAAAGCCTTGTAAGGTTTACATGCCTACAAATGACAGTAGTAATGATTTGTTTTTCCTGGTATATGAAATTGCTAATAAAATCTGTTGTTGTGATGTTTAATCAACATGGCTGACTTGCTATAGAGAGGTTGATTTTACTAGAAGGAACAGTTCTGTTTTTTTACTGGCTTGTCTGGAGATGGCTGATATGATGTGCTGTAAATTTAATTTTTAAAGCTTAAAGAAAAAAGCAGGTTTAACTTGAAGAAATAGATTTTGAGTAAATTTCTTTGTCATCATTTATTGCTTTATAGCATCACTAAAGTGAGGTACAAATAGACGGCAGTTTCCTATTGCTTGGCACAAAAGTCAATTAAATTTAAATTTATTTGTATAGCAAATTTTAACATCGACATTGTCTCAAAGCAGCTTTACAGAACATATGAAATATTGCAAAAAGTACAAAAAGATTATTATACAAAGTTTTATACAAAGATTCTAATTTAATATTAGACTTATATTTAAATGTGTGGAAAATGTTTTTGTTGATGTATTTCTTTTTACTTGTGTTTGCTTCCCTAAACAACCCAGTTTGTTCCTGCTAATTCAACCGCCTACATACCCCTCCCTTCTCTTTATCGCTAGCTCATTCTCTTCCTCTGTTCTCTCCTAAGGGACGCTTCTGGTGTGTTTTGTCAGGTATCTTGGAGACACGACGAGAGGGATCTGCAAAAAAGATGACTATTAGATAGTTGCCAGACAGCTAGGAGGAGTAAACACTTTACCTGACAATGAAGGAAAATAAAAAGGCATACACTGGGCAGTAGAAGCTAGTGTATCATGCCATACCTGGTACACACTGCCCATGCCCAGTTTGTGGGGTTATGGGTTGGTGCGGTTGGTTGGATTCTCACCATTGTAGCCATCGGCCTGGTGGAGTGGAGGGTGTGGGAGGTATCCGACCTGTCTGTCATCACCTCTGGTATGGCTTGGGTGGGTATCTGGAAGGTGTGCTTTTACACCAGTGTAATTGTCACACCTGAATACAAGGTCATGTACTGCCAGCGGATGCAACTGACGGACCCTTACATGCCTAATGAGATCGCTGCTGCCCAGGCGCTCATGCTGCTTGCCTTTATCTTGGGATTTTTTGCTAATTCCAGCATCATTTATGGACTCAGAAACGTCTACTTTGGACTTAATGAGGCTAGATCTATCACACTGCCTTTTTCCTTTGGTGGAGGACTTATGTTACTTGCTGGTGTGAGCTCATTAATTCCTCTTTACTGGAACATAAACTCTGTGGTGACTAACCAGACCATCAACTTTCCACCTAACTTCAACATGCCCCCAGCTCCTGATAAGCAGTATGTTGGTCCAGGTATCGCTGTTGGAATTTTTGCGTCCATCTTGGTGGTATTAAGTGGAATAGTGTTCCTGTGCTATAAGCTGCCAGAAGGACTGAACTCCAAAATCAAACCTTCAAGGAAAAAGGAGAACCACGGTGGACTGTGTGAAACTGAAATGGCAGTGCATGTAAAATCCAGGCAAAAACCTGAGCAAGACAGAATAAACAGCCTCGGCATTGATAACCTGGCTTTCCAGTCCCCAAAAGACGGGTAAATGTGAATGTGGGTTTTCAATCATAAACTCTTTCTGTGAATGCTTGGTAATATGAGCGTGCGTTGAAATGTAAGTGTTTTTGAAGGGAGGTTGGGTCAGACTGTTTACAAGGCAAACAATTTTTGCACAATTAAAGTGTGTCCTTTGGGGTAGGACAGTAATCGGGAAGTTATTCATAAACATCCTTACCTCTTGGGATTTGACACCATTGCAACCTGCTCACAATGATGCACAACCAAAGCGAATAATGTTTAATGTGAACTATATTCTTAATGTATTCTTGCACATTGCACCTGTTAAATGTGCCATGGGAATTATATATTTTTATGTTTCGTAGGTTTATATGGATATAAATTGCTTTTGACTCATTTAAAATTTACACAAGTGTCAAAGGAGAGATGTAAACAATGAAAGAAACCTTGACTTCTATGTTATTGTAAATGAGGCTTTATGTATATTGTTAAAACACAGTGGTTGAAAACTTTATTCTGATTGGTCAGAAGGTGTTGATGCATTTACCATAACAGCATGCATCATTGGAAGGGGCCTCATTTGACTGAACTCTACAAAAATCATTTGTAAATTCTTACAAATTCTTACATTTGTAAAGTCTAAATTCTCAGACTTCAGGATAGAGGACTTTGTTCTTTGTGGAATCTTTGTAACATGACTGTAAGAAACTGGTGTGGAAAGGACTGCTTATAGCTGCTACAGTGTACATGATAACTTGTTTCATGAATGTTCTACAATGTTAAGTCCAACAATGAATGAATAAGTATGACATGTTTGATTCATAAAAAAGGATATAAAAGTCATATAAAAGGAATGAACACTCAAGGGTTCCTTAGTTTTTGTACTATTTGTAGATCATTTTACAATGTTGCTTTGGGACCAGAGTAAAATATATTCTTTTTAGATATTTAAAATACCATTTAAATAGTCCTAAAATAGTCTTTTCAGAGACAATGCAATGGAGCTGATGTAACTGATATAACAGCAGTAATGAGACCTTGGTTTGGGATTCACAAAAGTATTTTCAGATTAAAAAGATCCAAAAACGTTGCCAGAGATATCATTTGTGCCATAAGATTCTTATGAGTCATGTTTCAAGCCTGATGGTTGATTATTTTCTTGATCTTCTTTTAATGATCTCTCACTTTGTTTCATTGTAGTTACTACATAATCAATAAACGTTTGGAAATTTTTCTGGATGATGAAAAATATTGCAGTTTCACCAGTAGTCAAAGGGTCAAAGAGAATTTATTGAGTGCACAAAGTTAGACTTTTATACTGCAATATAATGCAAATGACAGACTCTAGATAATATAGATAACCCCCAAGGCTGAGATATGGAAAAAAGCATAAAAAGCCAAAGCAAGGGTAAGGGTAAAAACATTGTGACCCAGTATAACTGATACGAATGAATAAAGTACAGCCATGTATACACCCCCAGATCATGAATAACTCAATTCACTCTGAAAAAAACATGGAAAAATAAATGATCCCACAGATTTACTAAATATTATACTTTTTGAATAAAATGGCAAAATATTATATGGGTTCAAAGAGTTATTGAATATTTGTCCCTTTCTTTTTACATGTTTTTATATCTGCTTAGTGGGATTTTTGACAAGTGGAAGATTTATGGTTCTTTGATGTTCATTTAAGTGGCATCACTAAAGAAGCCGGCTTACTGTATGACACCAGCAAATAAAAGTAGAGAGAAATGATCAATATTGACAGGTTAATGAGAAAATAAGTAGGGAATTAAACACAACCGTGCTCACTGTTTTAGGAAATTAATAAATGATGGTGAGGAGTGATTTGCACCTATGGAAAGCAGTGTTACTGTTACTAGTCCAAAGTTGAAGTTATTTATTTTTTATATTTCATTGATTTTTCAGTACTGAAAAATAATTTAGTAAAAATTTATTTACTATAAATGACCAAGAATCAAGCTAATTCCTGTTATCATTTATATTATAGAAAAATCTAGAAAAATCTTTTCTTGCTGGAAACTCCTTCCAAAAATAATAAATAAATGTCATTTCACAGAAATTTTCCCCAAATATATTTGCAGTGTCCACTATACAAGTCCATGGGTAGTGTGTGATTACAGAAATATTAACATATTAGAATAAATACATAAGCACAGAAATGTGAGGTTCGTAGCTGCACCCAGAAAATGGATCAACGTCTTGTGGCCAATCAGAATTCAGCAGGATTTGGAACACACAAACATCCATTGCTGGATTGGATGAGGGATACAGAGAACTATTTTCTCAGAATTTATTCTGGGGGTGTGATCCCCTGTAAACATTGAATCTTACAGCACAAAATGAATACCTAAAGCCTGTATATGTGACAAGTGTGTCTAATTACTGGAAGTTATGTAAGCTGGAAATGACTGCTTCATGTTACGTAAGGCTGGTGTATATTTTAGAGATCCTTATCCATGTAATAAAGCTTCCAGCCCCTGACTCACA
Organism: Tachysurus fulvidraco; assembly: GCF_022655615.1. NCBI lineage: Eukaryota > Metazoa > Chordata > Actinopteri > Siluriformes > Bagridae > Tachysurus > Tachysurus fulvidraco. The sequence continues at coordinate 36,608,326 of NC_062519.1, forward strand.
TGTTGTGGGCTCTGGAGTCCATGACCCCTGTGGTTGCCCTGCTAAACCAGAACGGGACACGTGAGATCATCTTCAGCCTTCTCATAGCAGCATTAATTGTTAGTCTGTAAGTGCAGCATGTGCCAACCCGGCTGTGTGTGTGCTCAGCACAACAAATGGGCTGATGCTGGCAGAACAAAAGGACTTTCTCAGCAGCCTGACTGGCTCCAATGCAGGGGCAGGAGTCAGAACCTGTGATTTCTGCACAGCACAGGGCAACTCATGATGTGAATAATGACAAGTGTGGTGGTACGTGCTCGAATTATACACTATAAAAACACCATTCTGATACATAACAGTTACAGGAGCATAAATATTACCTTTATAGGACTGCAAAAGTGTCTGCTGGAAAATGCTTCCCAGTGAAATTTGAGATTTTTTTATTTTTTTGTGTGTGTACTTTTAGGATGAACCATGAACACACCGGGTTAGCTTAACATGAATAAGTACCACTGGTAACTGAGGCATTTGTCAGTCAATAATTTACATTAACATTTACATTTATTTGCAGATGTGCTTTGTAGTCTCTATCAAAAACACATCCTCATGTTAGTTCACTAGGTCAGGTACAATAGCGTTTGATCATGTGGTATCAGGCGGCAGCAGTGTAATGCAATAAATGAATCAGACAGGTTGTGTGTAACCATGTTCTGTGACAGGGTTACTCACGTCACACAGTAAAATGAACAGGCTACAAACAGCAGACAACCACAACAGCATCCACTCCTTACAACCAAAAACAAGGCTACATTTATTTAATCTTCAGCTATACGGTTTTGCAGAGTCTGTGCCCACTGCAGCCTCAAATTCCTGTTCTTGTCCCACAGACTACACTTGGAACCCAGTGCAGTCCTCTGCTGTTGTAAAGTAGTCTTCTGTAGTCTGCTGTTCTGTGTAAACTCTAGAAACTGTTGCTTGTAAAAATGCCAGGTCTGAAATCAACACTGTGCCACGGTCAAAGTAACTCAGATCACATTTTTTCCCGTACTGATTATTGAAAATGAAATGAATGATTTTATTCATTGCACTGCTTCCACACGATTCCACACAGTTGGCTGAATGGATAACTACACATGAGCGTGTGTACAGGTGTATGAGACACAAACCTTAATAAAAATAAAACATTATTTCTACAGTGCAAGTGACATAGAGAGATATCTTCTCCTCATTGTCCATTTGGAGAACAGATCCTGAAGCAGAATTTCAAAATCCGTGTGGTTCATTTGCACAAAGGAAGTGGGAAGGAAATGGGCAACTAGTGAGAGGACCATGTGCTTGTTGTGGTGGAGAAGAAACCTTTGTATGTCTAAAGATGGTGAGATTAGCATACAAAGATAAATAAGTCCATTGTGGAAGGCCAACAAAGAGAGCTTTGCACACTCACACACACACACACACACACACACACACACACACACACACACACACACACACACACACACACACACACACACACACACACACACACATCAAAGGAAGATGGTAAAACCCTGGCTGAAAAAAACGGAACAGTTCTGAAAACTGCTGAGAAAATTTTAAATAATGTCTTGAGCCAGCTTGTGTAAGTGTATCATCATTAAAGCAGTCATTAAATGTAGCTTAGTGTAGCAGTGCAGACATAAGGATCAGAGAAGATTACACTCCTCTGCTGCTTCCAAAAATCCTGCTTTGTCAGGTTTCTTTGTCACAAAGCTTGGTGCACAGAAAATGAACCCATTAAACATCCAATAATTTGTGTGCAAAACAGGCAGTTTTTAACATTTCTTTTTGTCTTTATTCCTTAATATTTATATTATTGGTTCAATTTAATCTTCAGCACAGATATCATCCACAAGTACCATCTGTAGTAGAACAAAACGTATTAATAGAACCTGTTCTGCTTTGTTTTTTACTTAATAAACAAAATTAAAAGCCGTAGAAATAATAGGTAAATATCAGCTCACACGATATATACATTTAGTTTTTTTTTAAGATAAATAAAGCGGAATAAACAGAATAAAACATCCAAATAATGTTTGCAACTCAAACAAATCACAACAAAAACCAGGCCCATGTGATATGTACAGGTAAAAGCGATAACTGTTAAAACAGATAACATCATTTTCTTTGATGAATAGATATAAATCATTACCCATTTCCTTTACACTAAATGATATATTGCTATCAATTTGTTCTTGTAAAAATGCTACATTGTTTTTTTTGGCATATTAGCATTCTGTCTTTTATTCCACACGTTTCATTACCAGGTTTTGACATGACTATATGATAATATAATACGATATATACATCATCTGATGGTAGAAAGCAGGAAAACAACACAACGCCATCGCATTTAAAATGTCATCGCATTTGAAAGTATTTGGATCACATACTGTATATCAAACAGTAACATGCACTGACATGCATATGTTACAGTAGCAGTGTAACAACTTTCTCAGAAAGTTTATGCTTCAAAATACAATATTTGATTATATTCTTGGGGATTAATGCTGAATTCCAAACATTCAAATAAAAAAAAAAGTAACAGTACTCAACTGTACACTGACTACTCTGTATTAGAATCAGGAACGTACAGATGTGTGCGCTGACACTGTTGAGAACAATCTAACTAAAGTTTGATGCAAAGCAATCATATAAATCACCTGCAAGCACAACCACACAGTTCCAATATGATTACACATACAGACAAACAATACCAATGCTCGAAATAATATGCTTTATGCTCAATGCAAGGACAGAACACCAAAGCTCATAGCTGAAACACTGACTTTGTGTTGATTGTGTAAAGACACATTCTAATAAAACTATTAACTAGCAAGCTAGCTATATTATCACATTTATCACACTTTAATGTTTTAGGTTACTAATCCATGACGCTAAGCACTGAGCTTTCTCTTGTGTTCTAGAAAAGCTAATAATTTTTTTGATGTCTCTAACCCTGCATATATACCAACACTGTCTTGCCATAACCTATATTTTCCAAGCATGGTCAATTAATGAAATCTCATAAATACTGTATATGTTTTAAACGCTTTATCTTGCTTGAACTGATTTGTAACAGTCCTCTGTGTGCAGTATGAAATTTAAACATTGAAATATAAAAATGAAATTACCTTTATTAGAAAGAAAATGGTGAAAGAGCAGCATCTTGTAATTTTGCACATCATGCCCAGCACGGTTCCATTTCACCAAAACACTATCTTTGTGGTTTAGTGGTTTGTGGCTAATGGAAAGAGAACATTTTAAATACCTATCTCCTAACACATATCACACATATTCTGTCCTCCTTCCTGGAGAAATTTCAGGACTGGCATGTCTTCCTCGCAGTGGTACAGACTCTGGCAGTGGACATGGTATATCTTGCAGACAGACACAGGAGGTAATAAGCAATGATCCAGCGACAATGTGCAGAAATGCTGCAGTCCAGCCCCAGAACAGTGCCTGACCAAACTCCCAGCGTGGAACCACATCAGGAATGGACTCATCGAAGAATCTCAGAACGGTCAGATGGGCTATGTATGACACAGGAATCAGGGCCATAATTCCTGCAGCAAAACACAGCACTCCCCCCATCATCTTCAGCGTCCTCTTCTCTCTGAGAGTCTCAGAACCTTTACAACTGTTGACCAGGTAGATGCCTGGGATTGCAAAGGATATTCCCAGTAAACCAGTTGCCAAGGCGGCACACATAAGGATCCGAGCCAAACGGATATCCGGAGGGAGTCCAAGGAGGCTGTCATATCGCTGACACTCCAGAACCCCCAGCTCCTGCACCACACATGTGCCCCACAGTCCCAGTTCGTAGCTCTCAGCAGGAAGAAGTTCGGTGGACAGAGTGAGCCACTGCGACATCAGAGTGGTGGTTAATGAGAAGAGCCAGGCGCTCAGAGAGAGGAATACACCAAGAAGCTCCAGAACACATACTTCCGAATCCATAATGGTACTCCAGAGAAATACTCGTGGAGAAGTCTTTATATCAGAGACGCCACTCCAAAGTCTGCTTACTAAAGCATTAACAGGATTCCTCCTCCTCTAGTGAGTTTCCTTTGAAGGAGAGTATTTAACAGATACAGCCAGGAGGATGGCATCGTTCTGACATGTTGCCCTCCTCTTGCTGATGGCACGTCTGAGCTGCACTGATCAGCACCAGGGGAAATGTCCAGGAAAACAACAGCATTATTCACACATGCATTTCCAAACAGTCCCTCTCAGGACGTGTGGGAAGAATACAGAAAGGCCGGCTCAGAAATGCAGATTCTGCTAGTAGAATGGTGTGAATGTTCACATGCTTCACAAAGGTACTACTGCTTCCTGTTCTTTTCTTCATAGCAGAAAGAAATACGGCATGAAAAGGACAGACAACAACATTGCAGTCAAGAAAATAAGACAATCTTTATGTTCTGAACTAAACTGTAATGTCACATCTACTTTGCCTTTAGTTATTTTCACTCGTGTGAAATCAGTGTCCATTTCATGCACATTGTTGGATCTCACAAATGTTTCAAATGTACAGAGACTTGATTTTTTAAAGAAAACAAATGAATATGTTCATGCCACAAGTTAAGTTGCGTAAGATCATGTAGTGACTACTGTATTTTACAACAAACAAATTTGGTATTAAAGATGCAGATTTACTTTACAATTTATATGTCACCTTAATTTAACTGTGTTTATCTGCTGAATAAAATTAATCTTTTCCAGCTGTTTCAGGAGTTTCATGGGCCAGGAGTTTTTTTTTGTTTTTTTTTTTAGCAAATTATCATTTTACATCCTTGTTAATGGCAATTAATTAATTGAGAAACTACATAAAAAACCTAGTAGAAGTGTTCTCGGAAAATCCAAAACAAGAAGCATGAAAAATATTTTATTGCTATGCTTTTATAGTTATTGTTTTGCTGTATGCCTCATCTACGTAGAGAAAAGAATCTTGTTTAATATACACTGGCAAATATTGGAAAAGTGAGATTATATCTGTAATGAGTGGTTGAGAGCACCATGTGTATTTCCCTTGTCCTTAAAATACCTATTCAAATAATAAAAAAAAAAGAAAAAGCTGAGAGCAAACAGAATCAAACAAAAGGCTTTTCTTGCAGGCCATGTCAGGGGACAAAGTGTTATGCAGACGGTGACGTCCGCTGGTAGGAGTCTGAACATGGAAGGCACAGAGTGGCAAAGAGAAGAACATGAAACACACACACACACACACACACACACACACACACACACACACACACACACACACACACACACACACACACACACACACATAAACACACACGTGCATACTGTACATACAAACACACACATATATATACATACACACGTACTGTACATACTGTACACACACACACACATAAACACACATAAACACACACGTGCATACTGTACATACAAACACACAAACACACACACACACATATACATACACACGTACTGTACATACTGTACACACACACACACACACACACACACACACATAAACACACATAAACACACACGTGCATACTGTACATACAAACACACACACACACACACATATACATACACACGTACTGTACATACTGCACACACACACACACACACACACACACACACACACACACACACACACACACACACACACACACACACACACACACACACACACTTTGGAGTACACTAAACTCAACTTAGACACATCCCTAAGACAGAATATTTAAAATAAAGGCATAAAGGTTAGTGCTCTAGCTTTTATTCAGAGAATTTTGAAAAGTATTGTGTCTGTTTACAATAAAACGTATTATAATGGTAATAAGTATGATCTACAAGTGCATTGCGAGATGTTAACACAGAGGGGAGCCAGTACACAATATTCATCTTTTTCACTATTCCCATCATACTGGCGGAAAGACGAATAAAAAGCAAATGTTGATGTGTCTCTCAGAGAACACTCAGAGTATCTCTGGATATTTTTTGTACATATTTCCTAGATAATCTAGTGTCACTTTTACTATATCTGTAGCCTAGTCTAGGACAAATGTTTTAACTCAACATGGCTTTATGAATATATTATTTATGTATTTGTATGTATCTTATATGTATGCCCACCTATTTTTGTCAATATTGTAAGAGAAAAATGGTTTAATCTGAAGTCGCTCATATACAGTACAGTATAGATCCAGTCTTTGAAATGTTTTTAAACCAGCAATTTGCAGCAGCTTATGCTTATACCGAATATTTAATTGAGAATTGTGATTTAAATGACTTGATTAGCTCATAAATGGGACTAGGGGTGTGTCCATAGCAGAATTTATTATATAAAAAATTGTTTAATGCTGATAGTGTACATAAATGCTTTGACAAGCACTGTCAAAGTGAGCTAAGAGCCTGCTAGTGCACAGGCCAATTAAATAACAGTCTGGTTAGCTACATAAACCACTCTCACCTAAGCCTGTCTACATATGACCTGTTGTTATGTAAACAATATAGTGCATGCTCAATTTATCTTATTATGAAAACATTTAAATCTTATTATTACAAACCCATTTGCTGAATTTTTTCCATGTTAAAACTTATGCTTGACCACAGTGCATCACAAAAGAGTGTGTGTTCTAAAGTTTGGGGTGTATCGAAATTAGTGACATTTTTAATAGGTTTAATATTATGCCCTAAGGAATCTGTAATAGGAATTCTAGAAAATCCTCATACTCGGAAATATGGGTCTAAAACCTGTTTAAGCATGAGAAAAAGTGGAAAAATTGGAGTGACTCAATACAAAGCCCTGGGCTCAACCTTACTGAACATCTTTGACTCATCACCTGACCATATTAATACTGTCTTGTGACTGAATAGACAAATCCCCTCAGCCATGCTAATCCTACAGCATGGTAAAGTTTTTTTTTAAAAGTAAATAAAGAACATTAAGGCAGAAAAGCTCGAACACATATAGATTTTTTTAGTCAAGTAGTAAGAAAAATGCTGTTTTGGCTGCTGGTAGCTTAGCAACCCAAGCTGGATTTTGTCGATTTGAGACGCACCCAGATGCACGCAGCGACGGATATTTTATTGACAGCATACATTTTATACAACTGACCGTTAAGGGGCCTTGCTCAGGGGCCCCAACAGTGACAGCTTGGTGGACCTGGGCTCGAACTCACAACCTTCCGATGGGTAGCCCGACACCTTAAGCACTAGGCTACCAAGCTGTATATTTTTCGTCGATTTGAGACGCACCCAGATGCATGCTGGGAAAGTGACGGCTGTTTTATTTACCAGCTTCTTGCTAGCTATATTATTATATGGCAGTCATAAAGTGACGTTTAAAAGAATTATTGCTTTTAAAAAAAAATAATGTTTATACTACAGAAACGGATCTAAGTAAACGGATAAACAAGGATTGTTTAATGATAAAGAATGGCGGAGGCAGAAGGTAAGAATACGCTAATATACATGCAGGAGATTGTACATTTCCGCTGCGGGGAATTAAATTGCACCTGTTTCACGTCATAATTCAAAATATAAACGATATAAATGACAGTAATGCTGTTATTCTGAATGTAACCGTGTTTTATATTGTTACTGATGGTGTCTAATTCTGTCTCGCGCGCGTGGGGCTTTTGTTGACGTTTCTCTGTCTTGTGCAAATGTTATTTTAAGCTTGCAGACCATTTTTTATTTTAAGATATATGTCTTTAAAAGACATGTGAATCATGATGACACCTGATACCTGATATCTGCTGTAATATATCGATTTTTGAGACGTAGGTTTTAGCTTTTTCTTAGCACTTTGTCATGGACACAGATTTAATGCAAACAAATGGTAGTTAACAGTTTATAACACATAGTTAGTTTAATAACCGTCAATATATATATATATATATATATATATATATATATATATATATATATATATATATATATATATATATATATATATAATAGTCAATATTTAACTGAGTGTAGTATTCATGATGATGGAATATAATGTAAAAATAATACCTTTCTGCTGCATTTTTGCTCATTTATTCTTCATAGATTAAATGTCCTAAGGATATGATGGTCTCTGATGTGCTCATAAGTTTAGCATTTTACATAGAATGTAAATAATAATAATAATAATAATAATAATAATAATAATAATAATAATAAGTACATCCTATCTTCTTCTTCTTCTTCTTCTTCTTCTTCTTCTTCTTCTTCTCTTTCTTTCTTTTTTTTTTTTTTTTTGAATTTTTTAAAATAATACTTGTTTGTTTGTTTGTTTGTTTAAGGATATTTATGCTGCAGTCCAGTCTTGATTTACTTCTATATAACCATTACTAGTATGCGGTACAAACTACACTTCAGTCTTGACCTGTTGACCATGTTGTTAGGTTTGTTTTTTTCTGACAGTTTGATCTTTTCCTAAGTGATCAGCAATGCCACCAGCACGGAGGAGATGAACGGGGCTGGGAACCTGATGGACTTCCTTGATGAACCTATTCCTGATGTTGGCACATATGAAGATTTCCACACCATTGACTGGCTCAGGGAGAAATCCAGAGACACTGACCGCCACAGGAAGGTACTGTATGAGATCCACACATGTTTAACAGTTATATCATTATCAGCGTTGCAGAAATGTACAGTAAGAGCTGATGAATTCCTTTGAATGAGTGGACAATATATCTCGAATAATATATGAATTCCTATTATGGCTTAGGGCCACCCTTTGCTTCCAGATCAGGTTTTACTGTCTCTGAAGTGTTTGTGTCCACAAGTGTTGTTGGGCACCTGATCATCACACGTGTCACACATGTGCTTGTTAATCATCACATTCCAGATTTAGTCCCAGATTTGAACCCTTTTGCTGTTATAATATACTCTACTCTTTTGGTAAGGATTTCCACTAGACTTTGGAGTATATCTGTGGGGTTTCATGATCATTCAGCAATAAGTGCCTTAGTGAGATCAGGCACTGATGTTAAGTAAGGAGGTTTGGTGTGCAGTCAGTGTTCCAGTTCATTCCAAATGTGTTGAGTGGGGTTGAGCCCAGGTCTGTGTGCAGGACACTCAAGTTCTTGGCAAATTATGTCTTCATAGAGTTCGATTTGTGCACAGGGTCATTGTCATGCTGGAACAGGTTTGGTCCTCTTAGTTGCAGTGACAGGAAAACTTGCTATGGTATACAAAGACGTTCTTCACAATTGTATGCTTCCAAATTTGTGGCATCAGTTTGGGGAAGAAAGAACATATGGGTGTGAGGATCAGGAGTCCACATACTTTTGGACATGTAGCGTGACTCTGACTGAATGATATTATGCTTAGATTCGAAACAAGCGGAAGGAATCTATCTGGGAGCTTGTAAAGAGCCTGCTGGATGCCTGGTCAGGATGGGTGGTCATGCTGCTTATCGGACTACTATCAGGTATAAAACTCAGTGGCTCTATGTGAGATTGATAAACACTGACTGATGGTCATAGTGATGATTCCATTTTCTCTGCTTCAGGCACTTTGGCTGGAGTCATAGACCTTGCTGTGGACTGGATGACAGACCTTAAGGAGGGAGTTTGTCTGTCTGCATTCTGGTACAGCCATGAGCAGTGCTGCTGGACATCCAATGAGACTACATTTGCCGACAGGGACAAATGTCCTCAGTGGCAGAAATGGGCTGAGTTGATGACAGGACACACTGAGGTACAGAAGGACTCGAGTTGACGCTTGTTCTTTTTTAAATATTATATACATTTATTCTTGCTACCATTATTTATGCATCACATGTTGAACTAAACATTTTTTTAAAGGATAATTTTTTTGTTGTGTAACACAAAAATCTTTAGGCGCGAATAACTATCAGTATGGTGAAATTGAAAGGACCACAAATTGGGTTTCTTTGGGTATCTGTTTTTATTTAATGACAAGTTCATGAGCATTTTTTTTGCAAAGTACTTATACATTATATCCTTTTTTAAATTAAGTATTTAAAGAGACATTACTTTTACTTTATTAATGCAATTTTATCTCATATAGTCGCAAATTACATACTCTAAGCACTATAAAACCAGTTTCTACTTGTATCTCACCTTCTTGTTTAGTGGATAATCTCACCTGGATAATTTAGACCTTCTATATCATCCTATACATTTAGTACTGTTTGTACTTCTTTTTCTCTATATGACTGCATTATCTGCTGTCACCCAGAGGAAGATGACTTCAAGTTTGAATTTCATTCTTCAAAAAAATTGCCTCTTTATCGGAATCAGAATCAGAATTTATTGGTTTATTGGCCAAGTATGTTGACACACACAAGGAATTTGGTTCCAGCTGCTTGTGACTCTCGAAAGTATAGACATAAATAACACTAAACTATACAAGACAAGATGATACAGTCTACAAAAGACAATGCAGATGTGATACAGTAAACAGTATGAGAATTAAATATGAATACAGCAGGGGTGGCCAACCAGTCAGAGACCAAGAGCCACATTTTTTACTGTGTTACCGCAAAGAGCCACATCATACACATGGGCACACATGAACATCACCCTTTTTCTCCCTGCCATTTTGAGACCGAACTTGACACAAATTGTTTACTGTATTGGACTCAAGTGAAGCGAACACGCATATTAAAAGACACAAATACAAACTTCGATTTGAACGTAAGTGCCGCATTGAAACCGGGCAAAGAGCCGCGTGCGGCTCGGGAGCCGCGGGTTGGCCAGGCCTGGAATACAGAATATATGACTGATCAGTTATGTACATAAAGTGTGAGAAGTGCATCGAGCAAATAACAATATTGTGCAATATTTATGTAATCTCAGAGAGATATTTTTTGCTTTTGGTTTGGTCGTTAACGTTCTAAATCTGCACCCTAATTAAAACTTTGAAATGAATTGATTTCCAGAGATAAAAAATCATCTCATAGAACCTTAATATCAGCTGATTTTTTATTGGTCAACTTGTATTGTGTAGTTGTGTGTAATTCAACTACAGTACACTGAAAAGACAGAAATGCGATGGATGTCTGAAATGTGTTCTCTCCTGTGTATTGTGCTTAGGGTGCTGGAGTATATGTGTTGAATTACTTCCTGTATGTGCTATGGGCACTCTTCTTCTCCTTTCTGGCTGTGTCTTTGGTACGAGTTTTTGCTCCCTATGCCTGTGGATCAGGAATTCCAGAGGTGAGGGGTTCTATTAAGGAACCATAAGGTCTTAGAAATGCTTTAATAGGGAATTGAATATCTCAGTATGATGATCTTTCTAGAAGCAGTACACCAGGCTAATGTTAACATAGAAATGATGCAAGAGAAGTTTATTTATTTTAATGTATTAGGGATGTAGTTGCTAATTGTGTATTAGTGACCTGGTAGCTTAGTGTTTAAGGTGTTGGGCTAATGATCAGAAGGTTGTGAGTTTGAATCTCAGGTCCACTAACCTGCCACTGTTGTGCCCCTAAACAAGGCTTTTAACCCTAAGATGTATAAGATGAGGTAAAATGTATAAGGGCATCTGCCAAACGCTATAAATGTAAAGGTATAATATTAAAATAGACCACAGGCTATGTTAGTGGAAGGTATTTTTTCCTCATAAAAATGCTTATAAATTATACATCATTCACACTGAACTGAATTTTTGACTGAACTGAGTCTTTTTTTTTTGCCAGATTAAGACAATCCTAAGTGGGTTCATAATCCGAGGTTACCTGGGGAAGTGGACCCTGCTGATTAAGACAGTCACTCTGGTGTTGGCCGTGTCGTCTGGTCTGAGTCTGGGAAAGGAAGGACCACTGGTGCACGTGGCCTGCTGCTGTGGGAACCTCTTCTGCAGCCTTTTCTCCAAATACAGCAAGAACGAAGGCAAACGTAGAGAGGTGAAATTGCACTGCTATGTTCATGTAATACTGTAGATGGCAAAGCCATTCTCTTTTTATACATTTTAGTTCTTCTTTTTTTCTGTCATGACCGGAAGTAACACCACCACTGCATGCTGTTTGTGGGATCTGTAGGTTTTATCGGCTGCTGCGGCTGCTGGAGTATCTGTGGCGTTTGGTGCTCCAATAGGTGGAGTGCTTTTCAGCTTAGAAGAGGTACTCACATCACAGTAAACAGTGTCTTCTTAAATTGCAGCTAAACATTCATCATAGCCTTTAGTAAATTTCTGAGTACTCAGAACATATATAAAACTGCTTCCTTTTATGAGCCTTCTCCAATTTGAGCTTCCTCTTTCAGGTTAGTTATTACTTCCCTCTTAAGACACTGTGGCGCTCGTTCTTCGCTGCACTGGTTGCTGCCTTCACGCTGCGCTCCATCAACCCGTTCGGCAACAATCGCCTGGTGCTATTCTACGTGGAGTATCACACACCGTGGTACATGGCAGAGCTAGTTCCCTTCATCTTGCTTGGAGTATTTGGGGGCCTCTGGGGCACCCTGTTTATCCGGGGCAACATTGCCTGGTGTCGCCGCAGGAAGACCACTCGTCTCGGCAAGTACCCTGTCTTGGAGGTAATTGTGGTGACGGGCATTACAGCCATCTTGGCTTTCCCTAACCCGTACACACGTCGCAGCACCAGTGAGCTAATCTCAGAGTTGTTTAATGACTGTGGTGCTCTCGAGTCCTCCCAACTATGCGATTACATCAATAACCCCAATATGAGTCGTCCTGAGGATGACATACCAGACAGACCGGCCGGACCAGGGGTGTACACCGCTCTCTGGCAGTTGGCGCTAGCATTAATCTTTAAGATAGTCATCACCATCTTTACTTTTGGCATGAAGGTATGTCATCGCTTTTATACAAGTGCATAAGTTATTACACATTAATCACTTGTATTAAGTGTATAAGTGTTTTTTTCAAACAAAATATTTACTGTTTTCTGTGTTACTGCTTTGCCCAGATCCCGTCAGGGTTGTTCATCCCCAGTATGGCGGTTGGAGCTATTGCTGGAAGGATAGTGGGCATTGCAGTGGAGCAGATGGCCTACCACCACCACGAATGGATCATCTTCAAGAACTGGTGTCGCCCTGGTGCAGACTGTGTCACCCCCGGGCTGTATGCCATGGTGGGGGCCGCAGCCTGTCTTGGTAAGACAGTGCAGCATAATCCAGGCTATGTTTGCTAAATTAAATTACATGTATGGTTCATACAGGTTGTGGTTAACAGTGTAATGAAGTGAAGTGACATACGGGTAAGTACGGTGACCCATTCTCAGAATTCGTTCTCTGCATTTAACCCATCCAAAGTGCACAACTACTCCGTGAACACACACCTGGAGCAGTGGGCAGCCATTTATGCTGCGGTGCCCGGGGAGCAGTTGGGGGGGGTTCAGCTTTTGACTGAAAAGTTTTACGTGAACCATTAAACTGTCTTGAGGAAAAAAATTAAACAAATAATACAAGAATTAAACTGAAACTATACAAGGATTTACTTATTGCCTTAATGTTTGAAAAACTATGCACAGCAGAAGTGATATAACATTTTACAATACAGGGAGTTCATCTGCGTGAAAAGAGACCTGAGAATCATTGCCCAAACAAGCCCTGAATTGTGCAACATGCAGACGCAATTATTATGTTGCAATCTAATGAGCGGTTTTATTTAGTCCTATTCTTCTTTCCTGCCTTTTTCTTACTTCTTTACTCTCTTTCTCTTCCTTTCAGGTGGAGTCACTCGGATGACAGTGTCTCTGGTGGTCATCATGTTCGAGCTGACTGGCGGGTTAGAGTACATTGTTCCTCTAATGGCCGCCGCTGTTACAAGTAAGTGGGTGGCGGATGCGTTCAGTAAAGAGGGAATTTATGAGGCACACATCCGTCTGAATGGTTACCCGTACCTGGATCAGGACGAGTTCACACACCGCACCCTGGCCACCGATGTGATGCGACCGCGCAGGAACGAGCCGCCACTCTCCGTCCTCACGCAGGACTCCACCACAGTGGAGGACGTCGAGATGCTCATCAAAGAGACGGACTATAACGGTTTCCCTGTGGTCGTCTCGCGTGAGTCCGAAAGACTCATCGGTTTTGTCCAGCGCAGGGATCTGACCCTGGCTATCAGTAAGCACTTACACTCACTGCAGTTCTGTAGGAATGCAGAATATATATTTACTCACATTTCTCTATGTTAGTTTTAGTTACTCAAGTGTTAGCTGCCACTGTAAAGCAAAGGCTGGGCAATTATGAATTTTATTTTGTCAATAAATTGACAAAATCTAGTAAGCTGATGCTCTTAAAACTGCTACCGTCTGTCAGAAGCCCATATCAGAAAGACATCACGAAATGATTGATGAGACTTCATAGCACTTTTGCCTTAAATGTAAATTCTCCAAACAATTTATTAACTTCTTCTAGACAAGAGTACAGAATACTCTTTTTTTTTAAATTTTTTTATTTAACACAGTTTATTTGGTCTTATTTCAGTATCTCTTTATCTATTAGTATCTATTGCAAAAAATTAATAGTTTTTGTTTCTTCTATGTAAATTTAGAGACTGCACGTCAGAAGCAGGATGGCGTGGTGAGTAACTCAGTGGTGTACTTCACCGAGGACGCACCACAGCTGCCAGCCTCAAACCCTCAGCCCCTGAAGCTGAGGCGCATCCTGAACCTGAGTCCTTTTACTGTCACTGACCACACACCTATGGAGACTGTGGTGGACATCTTCCGCAAGCTCGGCCTTCGCCAGTGCCTTGTCACTCGCAGCGGGTAAGAGTTTCACATATATGAACATATATCAGTGGGAAACCATAAATTATTATTTATCACACTTTTCCTTCACGCTGATGTTGGATGTGAACATTAAATTACACGATCTTTTGCTCTGCCCTGCTGCTTCATGATTGGTTGATTCCATCCATGTTGTAAATCAGTTTTTCTGACATCATATTTCTCTGCTCCTTAGGCGGTTACTCGGCATCATCACTAAGAAAGATGTGCTACGACACATGGCCCAAATGATGAACCAGGACCCTGAGTCGATCATGTTCAACTAAAAAGCCTATCTCCGTCTCTGACCTTTCACCTTGTTAGGCCAGTGACCTCATGAACCTTACAGTCTGTAAATAGTGCAACACTACTGTAACTGCAAGTATTTAATCGTGTAGAAATGTCATATCAAACCTTTATGTGTTTTGGGCCAAAAAAGATCAGAATCTGAAATGAAGATCTTGGATGATGTGCATGGCAACATTTAGAGGTGATTTCATCAATAATCAGGTACCATGATGTTCACTTAAGTATTCAAAGCCCAGCCTGTTGTGAGTGACACTGGGACTTCTGTAAAACAGTCAGATCAAATATGATCTGACAGGAGAAGGCATTAATGCTTCCAGCGCCCCTGATTAGCATTTTCTGTTATTATCAGCTCAGTAACAAAAATTCCCATTGACTCACTAAGCTGTTGTGCATCAAGTGCAAAAAAGTTCAAGTGTTTTAAGTCATTGTAACTTGTGTTGATCTAACTGCTGCTGCCATACTCCTTTTTTTAACTTTAATCATTTTAGGCATTGACTTTAGGCATTGCTGTTGTAATTTATTAAATTTATTACATTTTCCCTATTATAAGGGACAAGACAAACTAATATAACACGTACATAAACGGGAACTTTAGTCAGTTCGCTCTGGAGGTACTTTATTTCATGCAGGCTATAATTACAGGATTAAAGGTAAGATACTGATTATATTATATGATTAGCTCTTACATTCTAGGGATTTGAATATTTATTATTATTTTAATGTGAGTATTTATTTAGACCTGTTACAAAATGTCAGATGTCGTGCTACATTTTTTGCGATTGTTGTACATTTTTATGATTTATTTTTATGTGCACTTTGTGCAGTTGCTTGATACTAAAACAAAATGGCAGAGCAGTATTAAATGGCACGAGCCTTTTTGTTTTAATTGGCAGCTACATGCAAAAGAAACCACTTACGAATTATCTGGAAAATACTGGAAAAGGGAATCTGCGATTTTAATTTCAGCTTATGATTATTAAATGATTTAATCAACATCTGGACATTCCTATTTATTTGAATAATTCTCTTAACTTTAATGAACATTTACATACTGTACGTACATCTATTCTGTAATCTTTATTTATTCTTTTACATGATGACAAGCATTTTCTTACACCTGTTTACATTGACTGTGAATGTCCCATCCTACAGCTGGCTAATTGTTAGTTTTAAGACACTGTTGCACTGTTGTTGTTATTCCAAATGCCTCTTGATGAGTTAGATGGGCTTGGAGAAGATGGTGGGTAGTGGGCCGATAGGTGGGGGGTTGTACTTCTCCACCCGCATGAGCCGCCGTAGAATATCGTCCCGGTCCCTGGGCCAGCTGTACAGGTGTGTGTTCTGCAGCCAAAGGGGAACGTAACTCTGAGGACCATTTGCAAAATAAGAGATGGAAACATACCGTGTTTATTATTGTTTAATTTCATTATGTAATATCTCACACTTTTTGAAAATACACTATCTTGGTAAGTAAATATATCTCGAATATAGATTTTTCACTTGCTTAGATGTTATTTTATTGCTATTTAGTAGTTTTCAGAACTGTGTAAAGTAGGAAATTACAGAATTTCCACTTTATTGTAACTAAAGTCAAACTCAACTTAACTTGAAATTTCAAACAGAACTGATATTTCATTATTTATGCCTGTGTCTATTTCATATCATCTTTAACCTCAGCTTTTCAACAACCTTGGATATGCAAAATGTTGAATTTTACAGTACACACTTTATTAATTTACTAAATTCTTATATCTATCCATTCAATCTGCGCTTTTGAGCAGGTTTGTGTCTCATTCGTTTCTCTTCATCAGACCATTGATTTGAACTCACAGTCTTCTAGTCACTAGCAGTAAATCTGAACTACTAAACTAAATGTTTACCTTTTTAGCTCCAGGAAAAATCACAGGAACGACCCTGAAGTTCCTACAGCCATTCTGAATGAATTCACTCTGAAGCTGAGTAGGAAACAAAGCACAAGCGGTAAATGTACAGGAATTCAACTGTGTGAAGGTGTAAAGACCAAAATCATGAGTTTCTGCACACCTGCTTGTGGATGTACACAGTGTTTGAGGTCCTCTCATCACAGTCCACACTCACACCAGCACCGGTTACTGTCTCAAAATACTTCAGACTTATAACCATGATAATCAGGTAATCTTTCTGCAGAAAGACAAACATGGCAATGAGGTAATCAAGCTCAAGTCGAGAATACAGAAAAGTAAGAAAGTTCCTCCAGGGCCTTGGTGCTACTTTAAAACAACATAGAGCTAAGGACTAAAAAGTCAGTTAGCCTGCCACATAAAGTACATAGTGTGCAACCTTGTGCAAAGACAAGGACAGTGCAGACAGACAATACAATATGCTACAGTACAGATAGATAAAACAGAATGGCGCCAAAATGTACACAGTCTGTAGTCTGGACCATAGTGCAAAAAAAAGGGATTTGTAAAAATATCTACACATACGATAGCAGCATAAAAGTGACGTGTAAAAAACAAAACAAAACACAGCATATAAAGTGTTTATATTAGTAGTTTTGTAAACATAGATGTATATTTAAAGTGTGTGAGATTTCAGTTCAGATCAGTTCTGGGTGTTGAGGAGTCTGATGGCTCGAGGAACACAAGTGTTACACAGTACAGTTGTGAGGGACCGGATGCTTCGGTACTGTTTTGCAGACACAGCATATTTTGAGACATAATAACTTGATCTACTGGCTTATGTTGAAACCCTGCTCTGAATTTGAATCAGTTGGAGTGAAGACTAAATGTGGAAATGAGGTTATAAGTGGAAATGACAGAAAAGTCAGTTCAGGACAAACTGGACTGCACAGTTCACCGAGTATTTTGAAGATTTTTTTGAAGCTTGATATCATTTCATTGGCTCTGTACATGTACCTTGCACAGTGACAATAAAGTCAATCTAGTCAGCGAAAAATAGGTCAACTACACAACACAACGGCTTAATACCACAAAGGATTTACGTGGTGATGTTTTTTCTCACAAGCTGTGACTTAAACTTGTATCATGATGTATTTATCCAATCGTGGTTGTTAAACCTAATAAATTATGCACAGCTTCCTTAATTAGGCATTGATTATTGATGCTGATTAAGATATTGATAAGATATTAAATGATGGCCACTCTAAAGAATGGGCATCTACAGGCATTACCTCATTGAGATATCTTTCCATGCAGTCAATCTTACTGACGCTGTAGAGCTGCTGTTCAAAAACATCAATCTGGATACATACAGATGGAAACAATTCATCACTTCAGGATGTTGTCACATAAAAGAACATGAAAAAAGCTGATGCACATCCTCTTACATGCGTGTCAAAGCCGTTGTTTCTTAACAAGGCCACAAACTTGATGACCTCTTTAAGATGATCTTCGCTGTCCACCTCATATGTGACAAACACTTTTCCTTTGCATGCAAGAGATAAGAGAGTGACAAATAGACTAGCACATCCATAACATGTTTCCATTTCCATTTAGTCACATGAAAGAGACTTTTATCTCATGTCTAACAAATTATCTGAGGATGTATTAGAATTAGTCTAATGCTGCTTCATATAATGAATAGATAAGTCTAGTCAATAAGAAAGTGATTTGTTTCTAAACAATAATTCAAAGAGCAGAGAAAAAAGGGATAGAAATTGTCTGAAATGCAAAGTTTGAAGATGCTGGTCTTAGATCCACCACTCAAGAGACTTTAAGAAAATGGCAGGCATCCTGAAGATTAGAATTGACTTCACTAGTGGTTAGATATGAGAAAACAGCCTCGACCTGACACCTGTAGTCTGTTGTTATTTTTGGCTCAATTGTTATTTGGCTTGATTGTTGAGCATCACTCTACATAATTATTCAACTTCTATTGGGACTGAGTCTTGTAAGAACCCCATGTAATAAAACCGTTACCTGTGACTGTTACAAAGTGCTGACACTAAAGATTCCTTCCAAAGGAAAAAAAGTCTCATAAAAGAAACGTCTTCAACATGTATTACCTTTTTAAAATGAAAATTTAATTTCTATAAACCTGTGATTTTTTATTATAGTCGGAGCTGCTGTTATAGAAAACCTTCTGACCAATCAGATTTTAGAACTCAGATGTGCTGTGATACAAAGTGCTATGCAGAATGTGGGGCAGTTCCTTTATTTAGTTTAACAAGAAATGTGAGAAAGGCATTTCAGTATTTAATGTATAGATTAAGACGTCTTCTCATCGTCTGTCATCAGCATAGCAGTGATATGAGAAGTTTTGTGATTTGATTGTTAAGCATAGTGAGACAGTGTCTAAGGAGAACAAAAATGGCTGATCCCATGTAGTAAAGGTGAAGTGAGGTTATATGGAAGGATTGATGCTGTTGAATACCAGCTCAGAATATAACCACCGAAGACCAAAACACATATCATGTTCATTCAGTCCCTGTGCTGGGCATGGTTCACCCAAAGCCTTATGAAGGAAACAGCACAGAGGACATTTGTGCTAAATCATATAACACTAAGCCTTCTGTAGCCATGAATATATGTATTGGAAATTTCTGCTAGATTATTAAGACAATGGATTATTAAGAGGACTCACTCTGTTCCTGGGAAAGCGGTGTGCTGCAGAGACTGTTTTGCCCAGGTGTGTAAGAAACAGCACCACTGTTGAGAGGAAACCCCATTTAGCCACAACAACAAGCCTTGTTTTTGCTTTATAATTACACGTTGTTCATAAAGTTCTATGGATAATCTAATCTCATCTTATTGAAAATGAGAGGTTTTTAAATGTTAGGCTTTGGATGCATTCCTCTGAACCGACAGGTACAAGCTAATTTCAGACCAACTGGACTATAATAGACTACCAAATACCTAAGTCTTTACAGATGATTTGGATGATCTCTTTATTACTGCAAGATTGTTGCAATAGATCAATAAGGTGACTCATTTACTCACCTTTTTGTGTTACCTGTATGTGTATATCCTAATAGCTCAGGATCTGTGTGATATCAGAAGATTCAAGACACATTTCTTAACTTGCACAATATAATACTAATATTTGTTTAACAATATTCACATAAACATTTGATGGAAGTCAAGGGATATTTAAAAGACTTGATCCAGTTACCTTTTTGTCTGTGGGACAGCCGATATACAGGCCTGGAGATGAGATGTTCCTGAGGGTCTATGTGGAGTGGAACTTGTCCATTGTACTCACAGTGGAGGCCAGGGAAAGGCATCACCTGGTTGGTGTGTACAGAAGATCCAGATGCGATAAAAGAGTGCAGCGAACCAGGCTGTTCCAGGCTGTTAAGGCTGGAGCTGTATGTACCTGGGTAGGAGTGATGCCAACTGGGTAATTCATAGCCAGAACTCAAGTAAGTGTGGTAATCAGTAGAGGGCAAATACGGTGGTAGACTACTCGTTTGACATTCACCAGGTCTTCGGCTATGGTAGCTTGGGTAGTGCCAGCCATGATGAGTCTCCAGACCTTTTCTATTAGTATTAAACTGGTTTGGGTACAATGCCTGCTGGCAGGGTCTGGTTAATTGATCAGGCTGGGTCAGTTTTACACAGGACTGGGTAAGACTGGGTCCTATAGGGTTGTGTTGGTGGCTAAATGTCTGTCCTTCCACTACCCTGCTTAGGGCAATGGAGTGATCGAGAGAGGTTTTTGGAGTCAGTAGAAGCCCAGACTGGACTTCCGCACTCCATGTCTCATCGTTTTCCTCAGGACAGTTTAATGAATTTTGATGGTGACTGTGATGAGCCATGTTGATGTAGGAGCTGCAAAAAAACCACAATATATTACATAAAATATCCTTTTGTGCTGTAGCATTTAAACTGCTAAACTAGTCTAAGTATACTTTGGATATCCTTGTACTCTTGGGCAGACCCAATACAAACATTCACTCTAAAGTTTCTGGCTTAAAAATGTTTTTGCCTACATAATGTCGACAGAAATCTAATTTTGAATGCTTTAACCACATTATAAATGGATGTAAGTGAGATGGATGTGCCGGGCAACAAAGAATTCCATCATCTTGATGTAACGTATCATTCAAATCTGGGTCATGTCAAGCAAACTATCCTACTCAGCAAGCTAAACACAGCAAATGAGTTGTAAAGATAACATAGTGCATACTGTAGAAACATCACGTATACAGTTTCCTGATGTTTCCTACACTGGATTTAAAAAAAACAGCGCCTATGTTTTTGTGCCACTTTAAACATAAGTTTCTGGGTATTTTATTTATACATTTATTTATGTATTTAAATTTTTTCAATTTTTATTTTTTATTTATTTTATTTTTGATCTATCTATCTATCTATCTATCTATCTATCTATCTATCTATCTATCTATCTATCTATCTATCTATCTATCTATCTATCTATCTATCTATCTATCTATCCTGTAATATTTCCTATGAATGCATTAAAAAAAGGTGCTGACATTGACATTTGTTATGTTTTTGTTCTTACGCCTGCACACATGGGAACTAGTGCGGAAAAAGAACGAGTTCACACTAGAAATCTGTCAAAGAAAAGGTGCAAAAAAGAAGCCCATGTATGTGTGCCATATGTGAAAAACTAGGCCTTCGCATACACCCAGACATACGGCCTTACATGCTAGAATTTTTTTAGACCTGCAAAAAACCCTTCTCTTACTGTGTATTAATTTTTTGCAGACATTGCTGCAAGTATAAAAAACCACAAGCCTTATCTGTGCAATCTTGTATGTACCTCCATCATCACAAACCTCTGTGTAACACTTCTTAAAAAGCTGCTTTACATTGAAATTTAATGCTGTAGGTTTTCCTCTGTACAACCCTAAACCTGATCACTTTATATATGATTACTCAATTGACTGGCTTGATTCCATAGAATAAAAATCACATTTTTTCACATAAAAGACTATTTTTTCGTAATAATCTTACGAATTTTGACATTGCTGATGGTTGTCTGAAAGCTTTCTGGTTTTGCTTGAAAAACTGATACAAATAACTGTAAACACTCTATATTTATAAATGACACCTTGTTATTGGTGATAACTTAAATGTCTGAAATGTATAGATTGTTATCGTTTACCCTTGTTTAAACTGCACATTAACCCAAAAGAATAAAGATAAAAAGACATGAATAAATAATCACAAACTCACTTGAGGATGGGAGAACAGTCAGAGCACCAGACAGAGCACTTGTATCTACTGTATTCTGTGTGTGTCTGTTTGTTTTTTATAGATTAGATGTTGAGTGATGTGCATCACCAGTGAAAGTAAGTGAAAACAGATCATTTGGCCTTTATAAAGGCTGACCTATGGGTGGGGCTTTACACTGGCTGCCATGGAAACACATGGTGTGTAAAACTGTAGTGAGTAGCTTGTGAAACAAGTAACTGTGGTAGCTGTGGTCTCTTATGATAGAGCAATACGGTTAACCCCAGAAATCCTGGCACTCTTGAAACCTTACACATAATGATTAAGGTTTTATGCCAACAAATTGGAGGCATATCTTTTTTTAAATAATATAACAACCTTTCTTCTTCTTCTTCTTCTTCTTCTTCTTCTTCTTCTTCTTCTTCTTCTTCTTCTTCTTCTTCTTCTTCTTCTTGTACTACTACTACTACTACTACTACTACTACTACTACTACTAATAATAATAATAATAATAATAATGTATAGGCAACATGCTACCCAGTGACCCACAGTGTGAAATTTTTATTTTTATTTATTTATTTTGCTTATTTTACAGAAAGGTTCTAACAATTGCAACAAAATATATTCATATCCATATACATAACTTACATTTTTTTTCTTTGCTCTTGCTTTTTCCATCTCTCCTGCCCCCTGAACATATGCCTGTTAAACTCCAACAAAGCTCTCTTACCATTTTTGAAGCTTGATCCCATAAAACCTTTCCCATGAAAGTAGCCACTAACACAGTAAAATTAATAGAAGATTAATAGACACCTTTATTTTGTCACGTATACTTTACAATACAGTGAAATTCTTTCTTCACATATCCTAACTTTTGGAATTTAGGAGCACAGAGTCGGAGCACAGAGTCAGCCATGAAACAATGCCCCTGGACAGAAAGGGTTAAGGGCCTTGCTCAAGGGCCCAACAGTTGCAGCTTGGCTGTGCTGGGGCTTGAATTCCAATCCTCCAATCAACAACTCAAAGCCTTAACCACTTGAGGCACCACTGCTCCCCAAATTGCACTCATGCCAGTTTCTGAGTCACTGAGATGATATAAGGAAGAAACCTAAACCTAAAGCATATAATCATATGCTTTATTCTTATACACTTAATTACTGAAGTTATGACTTCTGTTAGCAAGTTTTATATTTATATACTTTATTACTCTATTTCTTTTTTTGTTCACTAGAACTTTTTGTGCTGCAAATGCTACATAAATGTTTGTCTAAATATAAATTTGGTATTTTCTGTATATGTGGATATATATATATATATATATATATATATATATATATATATATATATATATACTTTACATATATTAGATTACATGAGAAATACTCTAAATGTGTTTTACATGTTTACATTTATTTGTGTTTGATTTCTATCTTTTTTTCATTTACTTTAAAGGTTCTTATTAGTCACCTGGTCAGTAACTATAGTAATGAAGGACAAACGGTGTGACATCAGAATTATTGTCCATCCAGTGCTAAAATTACAAGCAGAGAACCATCACTGAGTATAGCACAAATAAACCCACATTTTATTGAACTAATAATAAATTGAAATTAAACATACTTTCATTAATAAATACAGAAATTCAGAATCAGAATTAAATACCAGCATTTACATAAAAACTGAAAAACAGAAAAGATGAAAATGAAACTCCAATTACTGTACCATCAGAACATTTTAACCAACCACACAGTTTGAATTGTGGTAGAAATTTTTACTTAATGTCATCACAGGTGTGTGGGATTGAGGGAATTCTTGCTTTTGCTTATTCTTCTTTTTGCTCCACCTTTAAAATGTAAATGAATGTTTTTCAGTTTTTGAATATTGGTCTACATTCCCATGGAAAGATTGCATGTAAAATATGCAAACTGCATCATTGATGTCAAGCTTAGCATGCGATGAGACACTTTGCAAGTCAATATGAGTCCCGATGTCACAAAATGCTGGAATTACCCTGTATTACCTTATAGTAAAAATGTACTGTTTTACAGAGTTAAGGTTTCAACCACTAAAACCACTGTTCACTGCTAAAACAAAGAGCTAAATTTAATCCAGTCATTATTTGTATAGCACTTTGTAACAACAGACATTGTCTCAATGCAACTTTACAGGAATATAACATCTGATTATTCTGAACTAAGATCATAAAGTTTACATTTTTCATTTACATTTATCCCTAATGAGCTAACCAGAGGCAATGGTCTCGGGAAAAAGTACAGTAACTGAGATGATATGAGGAAGAAACCTAAATATGAGTACAGTATTAAATTTTTTCTTAAAGGAAGCTTAACTATGTAAGGCTTTTAGCTTTTAATATGTAATAATATTTTCATTTTTATATAAATCTTCTACTTAATTTGTTTGTTACTAAAGGCTGTACATGAGGGCACCTCTTTCTTTTGTCCTGTGAGTCTTCTGTAAAGTTTCTGTAAGATGCCACTGAATGCAGGAGTGGAAAAGTAGTAAACCAGAGGATTTAGTGTACTATTCAAATAGGTGAAGCAGATTGAAATATAAAATGCCAGATTTGCCTCACTGAAGTGTGAACACTCATTGTACTGGGCCTTCAGGACCCAAACCGCAACTCGTGAAGCAGTGCTTGGAAAGAAGCAGATAAGGAAGACCATGGCAACGACGGAAATGAACTGGACTGCTTTCTTGATTTTGCCTGTGGTGTCCATGGTCTTGGTTTTCAATTGCCATGTAATGCAGGCTGTGCAGAAGATGATGATGCTGCCTGGCACGCAGAACTGGATCACATAAAAGGCATTGTTCCAAACTGATAGTGGATTGTTCCCAAAGCATATGTTGAAGCTCTCACATTGAGTGCGATTGCCGACGCTGAACAAGTGTGGCGAGCCCAGCAACTGAGTTGTAATAAGTAAAACCATAGTCCAAAGGCCTGCAGAGACCCACATGTTGTAGCTCAGATTCATCCGATTTATGCGGTGTAATGGGTGCACAATCTTTAGGTAACGGTCCACAGCCACAGCGGTGAGGAAGAAGATGCTAGCTGCCCTGTTGGCTGCCAGGAGGAAGAGCATGATGCGGCAGAACGCATCTCCGAAGATCCAGTCCTGGCCTCTGATGTAGTAGTCGGCTCTGAACGGCATGAAGAAGAGCATCACTGAATCAGCCACGGCCAGATTTGCCAGGTAGATGGAGTTTGGTTTCCAGCGCTCCACATGGAAGGCGAACATGCAGAGGGCAAAAATGTTACCTGTGAGGCCAAAAATGAACTCCATGATAAGTAAAGGGGGGAGGACGTAGTCCAAAATAGGGGACTCAAACACACAACAAACTGAGGAGTTCGACATATTGGCAGTACTGATGGAAATGAACTTTTTACTCTACACTGATGTTTTATTCTACATAACAGGCAAATAGGTAGTTGCCATAGGCAAATACATAGGTGAAGAAAATGTCCAACAATTGGCCACCCACCCCATTATGATTTAAAAATGACAAATAGCCTGTGCACTGTGGCAGGCAACATGCATGAGAGTGTTATAAGCTATAAGTACTTATTACTATAAGTGCAAGGATAAACAGTGAATGTGCTTTGCATTTATCCTAAACTAAGAATAAAATACTTTTTGTTTATTATTTCCAACCATTATTGATAAACCCCAGCAGTGGATTTGAATTATAAGTAATGTTTAGTAACAAAGGCAAAATTAAATATCTTGCTTTGTCTTATGACTTATGCCCCCTTTGTCCTCCAGGCTTGAAATCCCATAACAGTTCCTCAGTCACTTTGTAATGTTTGTATTGATGACACCTTGATTTTTTCATTCACAAGAATAACATAAAAAAATTGCAGAGGGTCTAGGAATTTTGTAATCGTTACTGTCAGTTCACTGTGGGTTTCGGTTATGTGACAGCACCCCGGCACATCAGTTCTCACAGGTTAACTAAAGACACTCCAGTGGACAGAGGAAGCACCTCAGCCCTATCAGAAACTAAAGGACAGAAATATCCTTTATTATCCAGTCACTTCAAATCCTTTCTTGATAAATGTCAGTGGTTTAGAGAATGGCATAAGAATGGATCTCTTGCAATATGATAATTGTATTACTCCAACAAGAGATAATGATGTAGAAAATTAACAACTGCTATACGTTTAGGCAACATCAGTAGAAGAGTGTCATGATGGCTTGGACAATTCCCTGTTGGAACCCTGTTGGTATCGTTTCAGCAGAGGTTTGTTTATATCTTGTGTCATGCATCTTTGTATGTTTTGTGCTCTCACGATCCTTAGACCCTTTCCCTGCCTCGCACACCTGTCCCTTATTGTTTTATAATTTCCTTTCCAATTTATACTGGTTGTCTCGCATGTGTCGCTTGCTGAGTCCTTGTTGTTGCTTGATACCTGGTGGGCTCTGTTTAACTCTTTGGTTTTTGTATTTTAGTCGCTTAGTTTTTCACTAGTGGTTTCCTGTGTGTGCAGATTTTATTACTTTTTTTCAATAAACCCCTGTCTGTCTGTCTGTCTGTCTGTCTGTCTGTCTGTCTGTCTGTCTGTCTGTCTGTCTGTCTGTCTGTCTGTCTGTCAGTCTGTCTGTTATGACTGCATTTGGGTCTGGATTTTGTTCCTGCTGGAAGCAACTGTTTCTGAAAGGAGGAGCTGATTAGAAGGAGCAGAAATCAATTCCTGTAATTCCTGTAATCTTGAACCCGTGAAATCAGAGTTGGAGTTTTTCACTTGTACTTCACTTCTTGACTTGCACTATCACTCTGGCTAGAACAGTGCACTATCTGAATTCCTTGATAAGATTTCAAGATGGTACAGTATGAACAAAATTGTGATGTCACTATCCTTCCACAATTCGGTAGTATGTTCCCCATCAATTATTAAATAATAGAAGATTTTATAAAGGCCCAAGAGGAAGAACCTGTGAATAAGACAAGAGCAACTAGTGAGAAACATTTTTGCAGGTGGAAATGCCTTCTTGGTCAGAGGGCCAGATTAATTTTTGCTGAAGGAAGGCTACAGTAATTTAAATCAATATCTACTTCTGTAAGTCTATAAGAGGAAATCTATATAATTTATATATATATATAGTTTTACATTGATACTTATCAAAAGTCACATTAATGTTGTATTTAAAAATTTTGTTGTCTTATAGTTTTTGATGATCAGTTCAGCTTTGGATTTAACACTGGTTACCTGTATTACAATAAGCAGTAATACATATACCAGTCAGACATAACAATATGACAGGACTGTAGTTTGACTTTAAGACCCCAGATGTGAGCTTATTTGCAATTTACCTTATTGGATAGCTCAGTTCCACATATATTATGTCATTTATTCATAACCTTTCTAACTGGGACCTTCAGAACTGGAAATTACATGGAAGGAACTGATGTTTCATGAGCTGAGATATCTATATCTTTATATACTGTATCTTATAAAGGAGATGAAGTTTAGCTGTGATTCAAGCTATTTTTAAGAGATTTTTCTGGCTAGGAAAAGGTAAATCTTACATTTAATCTTCAAAATCAACTCTTTAAACTTAACATATTATTATTTAATCAACTTTAGTACCGGAAAAAGGAGGAGGAACAGAACAGACACAGGACACCATGTACCCACACATTCACACCCTCATTCTCAATAACAGTAGGTGACACCAATTTTTTAGAGGTGGGAGGAAATATGAGACTGTGAAGAAAAACCCCACCCATGTTCTAACTTCAAATGTCTTCACAGATCTGAAATAATAACGTATGCAGCTCCTTTCATTTATAACTCTTGACTTTATTATCTGAAGTGTCCTGTAGCTGCACAGAATGCAATATTATGTCAAGTGAACAAGATAAACTGTAATGTTTGCTATTTAAAATTCCCATAGTTTTCAGATCTTACAAAATTTAAATAATAATTTTAAATAAGAGTAAAACGTAAAAAAAAAAAAAAAAAAAAAAAAAAGTCGTTCTCTCAGGTTATTAAAGGTCAAATGGGACAATGTCAGACAGAAAAGAAGATAATGAATATCAAATCATTATGTTTAAAGGAAAACAAAATATATCTACTTATAGAATAGAATAACAGTTCATTAATGTGGTTTTGGGATGTGTGTTTAATATGACCAACATATTATAAAACTACATTGTTTGAGAATATTTTTTTTTTTTGTATTGGCTGCATCATGTATGTTTTAGTTCTGCTGCGCTTTCGTCAAGCAATACCCATGATTCTCTATTTGTAGATCAGAAATCAGTTTTCAAATGAATTTAAAATTCATATTACATTGAGTTAATGTCCAGCATTTCCTGAATAAACCCTTCCATTTAATTCCATGTTAGACAGGCTGATTTTTACACTTTGCATTCTTTAAGTATATAAATGTATGACAATAGACAGTTTGTCTCCATATTTCAGTTAAATGTGATATGTCTTATTGTTACTAACATTTCTAAGGATATACAAACTGTAAGCAAAATCAATTATTCAACTTTGGTCAACAATATATACAGCGGATCAGACCTATGTGCCCAGTTGGGTGTACTAAAAAAATAGAGCAGATGGAGGACTAAATGTGGTGGCTTTTAGCAATCAGTATGTGTTCAAATGTCAAATAATGCTTAAATAGATTATAATTGCTTTATAGTATATAGAGTTTTACAGAGTTGTTATTTCTATCATTTGTTTGCTCTAGGTGTTTCTAACAAAAATGATACAAAATATATAGTATATCTCAAGCCAACTGAACGATCAGTTTGAATTAAACTATAACAAAGTGCACCTCTGAATTAACTGCATTTTTCACATATTTTTCTTGAGTAGATTTTAACCACTTGTTACTGAAGCCACACTCCTGTTCCCTGACACCACTTCTTCTTTCTGCCCTGTAAGTCTCCTGACAAATTTCTGTATGGTACCACTGAATGCAGGAGTGGAAAAGTAGTAAACCAGAGGGTTAAGAACACTATTTAAATAAGTGAAGCAGAGTGAAAAATAAAAAAACACATTTGCATTATTGTAGTGTGAACACTCGCTGTACCAGATCTTCAGGACCCAAACAGCAACCCGTGAAGCAGTGCTTGGCAAGAAGCAGATGATGAAGACCATGGCAACGACTGAAACGAACTGGACTGCCCTCTTGACCTTGCCTGTGGTGTCCATGGTCTTGGTTTTCAGCTGCCATGTAATGCAGGCTGTGCAGAAGATGATGATGCTGCCTGGCACGCAGAACTGGATCACATAGAAGGCATTGCTCCAGATTGATAGTGGATTGTTATCCAAGCATATGTTGAAGCTCTCACACTGGGTGTGATTGCCGAACTTAAAAAAGTGCGGTGAGCCCAATAACTGACCTGTCAAAAGTATAACCATAACCCAGAGACCTGCAGAGACCCATATGGCGTAGCTCAGATTCATCCGATTTATGCGGTGTAATGGGTGCACAATCTTCAGGTAGCGGTCCACAGCTACGGCAGTGAGGAAGAAGATGCTAGCTGCCCTGTTGGCTGCCACACCGAAGAGCAGGATGCGGCAGAAGGCGTCTCCGAAGATCCAGTCCTGGCTTCTGATGTAGTAGTCTGCTCTAAATGGCATGAAGAAGAGAAGCACAGAGTCAGCCACAGCCAGGTTTGCCAGGTAGACGGAGTTTGGCTTCGAGCGCTCCGCATCAAGAGCAAACATAATGAGGGCCAAAATGTTCCCTGTGAGGCCAAAAATGAACTCAATGATAAGTATAGGGGGTAGGACATTTATTAAAATAGGTGGCTCAAACACACAACATACAGAGGAGTTTGACATGTTGGCAGTACAGATGCAGGTGAGAAAGTGAGAAACTCTTTCCCATGCACTAATGTTTTATTCTACACTCATAGGCAAATAACCAGGTGAACAAAACGTCAAACTAATCGCCACCCAACACACATATTATAATATAAAAATTATTATTAAAAAGGCACATTGTATTGTGGCATGGAAACACACTTCCTTATATGTAAGTTCATTGTTGAGACACACGATGTATGAATAAACAATGAATGTGATTTACATTTGTCCTAAACTCAAAGTCCAACCCAACTTAAATTTACCACCATTCTTAATTATATTCAACTGTGGTTTTAAATGAAAAACAATGTTGAAAATAGAAGGCAGCCATACACAAATTACAACTCCAAAAGAAGCTGCGACAGAGATATGGCATCAGCTGAGCAGGAGATTTAAACTATCTCCCTCCAATCATTATTGGGAGTGTAAGTTTCCTGGCAAATAAAATGGTTTTAGATCAACACCCAAAGAGTCATGGCTACACTCAGACATATCAGATGCTAATGTTAGTTTGAATGGGTTTACTACATTGAAGGTGGAACGAAAACATGAAATGAAAACAATGAAAAAGATTATGAAAGAAATGGTGTAATCCTTGTCATATTGCAATAAAGGAAGTGAACATTTGCCCCTTTTCCAGCAAGGCAGTTTGAGTGCTGGTTTGGAGCCTAATTTAGAACCAGTTCTTTCTTTTTTGACACACAAAGCACCGGCTCTGAACCAGGAAAAGTGGTTCTTACTGTAAGTAGCACCAAAACGTTGCTGGTCTAGACTTAGGAACTGCTTGTGTCAGGAGCTGGGTTACTGTTAGCGCCTTTGATAATGTACCTTTAGAATACTAATGTTTAATACACTTTTACTTTACCGCAATATGATCAATTATCAGCACACATGATAGTAGGTAGCTACATGCTAAGGCTAACTTTTTTATGTGTTAATGATAAAATAATGTTATGTACTTTCTTGATTGCAACCTCTGTTTATACAAATTACATGGAGCTGCACGTACGCATTGGATTTGCCGTATTTGGATGCCAATTTAGGTTCACAAAGCCATGAGAATGAACAGTAAAGCAACATTGTTGATGTTGTGTTTGTGTTTGGCGTTGCTGCACTAATGTTGCTGGGACAAATGAGACGTATACAGTGACGTAACACTTGGGTCTGTGATGGCTCTCTAGCCTATGGAAAGGCAAACCGGTTCTTAGAAAGTTCGCCAGTGGAACCAACTTTGAACCAGCACCAGCACTAGCTCTGAACCAGCACCCGGTTCTTTTTGGTGGAAAAGAGGCAATTGACAGTTTTTGGAATGTATTACGAAAGAGAATAAAACAATGTGTCTGCTGTAGGCAAATGGCAAAGAGGCCTATAACTCCAGAACTATAACTCTCACCACTGGTGAGATCAAATCATAACCTGGTTCTTCTCATACTCCTTTGTAAACCCATGATATATAGTAACCAATGACCAAAAGGACAGTAAGGATTTGGTCTCCTGAGGTCATTAAATCAATGAAAAGTTATGCTGAGGTTACAGATGAGTGTTCTTTGCTCTGTTTTTTTGAGAACAGACAGCATAACATATTGCTTTAAGAACAGAAGCCTTTATTTTGTCACATATACAGTACAGTGGTGTGAAAAAGTTTTACTGTACATGGTACCACCGATGAAGATGACATGGAGGCATCTTGTCTAGAGGAGACAAGAGGAGCCAAAGTTTCCTCAACTTTCTTAGGAAAGTACGGTACTTGTGATATGTGCACATCCCTCTTGTGTGTGTTCTACCAGATAGTTCACATTTCTATGCTGTTGTGTGCTAGGGAAAATGGCATCAGTGCAAAGGATACAAAGAAATTTAACAGGTTAATTCAGAAGCTCTGTTCTAGAAATACAGCTAGATCAATTGGAGCCAGTTTGTAAAGAAAGGACACTCAATAAAGCATTTTTTTACATCTTGCATCCCTTAAATACACACTAAAAAAGAGAGAAGCATCTTAAATAACAGACATGTACACCTGCACTGTGCAAAGGAATATCATGCTGACCTCCCACTGTCTACAGTAGCATGACTAGCAGGATTTCTTCTTCTTCTTCTTGTTCTTCTTCTTCTTCTTGTTCTTCTTCTTGTTCTTGTTCTTGTTCTTGTTCTTGTTCTTCTTCTTCTTCTTCTTCTTCTTCTTCTTCTTCTTCTTCTTCTTCTTCTTCTTCTTCTTCTTCTTCTTCCTCTTTTGGAGACATGGTGGCTTAGTAATTAGCATACTTGCCTTGCTCCTCTGTGGTTGGGGGTTTGATTCCTGTCTCTGGTCCTGTGTGTATGCAGAGTTTGCATTTCCTTTCTGTGCCTTGGGGGCTTCTTGGGTGTCCCTTGGGATCGATACCCTGTGAAGACTTTTTTTATATATTATAAATGTATGTTTCCTACTGTCTCATTTTATTCTGGCCTGTTGTCAGTCCCTCCCTTGATTAGTTTGCATATGCAAGCCCTTGTGTTTCATTTTTTTTTTGTGTTGTATATTATATTGCAGTTTACACACTTTTGTTCCTTTGCCTGGTATCTAGTTCTGTGATTTCTGGTTTACATTTACAACATTTGGCAGACAATCTCTCAGAGCAACTTAAATTTATCTCATTTATATAATAACTGAACAATTGAGGGTTAAGGGCATTGTGCCAACTGCCCCTTGACAGCAGTGACAGCATGGTGGTCCTTGGATTCAATCTCACATCTTCCATGAGATGTTTAGATCCTTACCCATGTTTACTTTTTGATTATCACTTATCCTTGTTTGCTTCTGCCTGTCTGTGCATTGACCATTGCTATGGGCTAAGATGATGATTTTATGAATTTGCTTACTAAACAACACATTGATCTTAGATGCTGCTGCTCACCATGTGTTATAGCCTCATTGTGGGGATGGTATTCTCAATGTAATAAATAGTTTTGTGTTTCTGACTAATGGGCGAATAAGTTCCCGAACTCCAAATGGAATTTCATTAAAGAGAATGGCATCTCCTATCTGAGCTGTGAAGATTCTTTGGAGATACCCAGGAATGAACGTTATCAGTCATCATTTTAAATTAAAGGCCTATAGCTTCCATAAGATATAAAAGGTTAGAGATCAACCATCTTATTTTATGTCATGGGCATATGTATGGCTGCCATTGCATTGGTTCCCTGTGTTGTTACTGATGATGTGAGTGCTGAGAAAAGCAGACGCATGAATTGTGAAGTGTATAGGACTAAATGATCTGCTCATATTCAACCACAAAACATCATAAAACAAAGCCTAACTAACTGTTCCTGTTCACTATATAAGCAATAAACAATTGTACATGTGACTAATCATTTTATTGGTGATGAATGAGGTAGGGTGCTAAACTCTGCAGTGTGACACTCCTCTTATTCAGTTTCATAAGATCTTGCCATTTTTGCATATTCATAATTGAATAGCACCACTGCTTATAAATGACATCTCAAGGTGAAATATTACCACATTTTCATTTGAATTATTCATAGTATCGTGTGGTGAGTATCTTCCTTATTGCTATGGTCTGCTTACCTAATCAGCAAAGGAAATTATTTGGTTGGAACTGATGTTTAATGTCTTGTGAAGAGATGACCTATCAGAGGTGAAGGTTCACTGCAAGTTGTCATTAAAAGTCATATCTGGGTTAGAAAATGCAAATCATAATTTTATCTTTAAAAAAAAGTCAGTCTATCACACATATACATACCTAGAGATAATTTAGAGTCACCAGTCTACATACTGGTAGTTTTTTTATAAGGTGGGAGGAAGCTAGAGAACCTGGAAACTTCTTTGTGCCACCCTTGATTTTGTTTTTTTTCATTACAATAACATTCTAATTGCTATATCAATGCCCTAAAGAGATATAAAATAATGGGTTCTACAGTGTCAGGTGTTCAGTACATACAGTGGGGTCTAAAAGTTACAAGACTTTACAAGATTGCAGAAAAAATATATATATCATTTTAGATCAAATCCATCTGAACATGTGCTTTAATAGAGATTTGGCAGATAACGTGGTCAATATCACTAATTTGCTTGCATTTAAATAGGGACCTAATAATAAAGATGTTGAATATTTAATTTTTAAACATTTAATGTTTAAAAAATAAAACAATAATAATAAAATAATTATTTTTATATTATCCTAGATTTTGAATGTGGCCCACTATATTTAATATATGTTATTTAAGCAATTATTTTCCACTGATTATTTTCATTAAAATCACAGAGAATGATGTAAACTGTTCTCCAGCTTCTAAGAATGCTCTGTTACACTGAGTATACAAGTGTAATACAAGTAATAATCATTATTTTTAATCTAAATTTCAATAGCTTTCGAAAAATTACAAAAGAACAAATGCTAATTTAATTCCATGTTAGATCAATAATTTAAATATTGTTTCATTTTTAAAATGAACCATGAGTAATCTTCTATTTCCAGAATACACACACACACACACACACACACACACACACACACACACACACACACACACACACACACACACACACACACACACACACACACACACACACACACACACACACATCAGAGATGCCCTGCACAGATTGAGGTAATAAACAGTTTAATGGGTCTTTTCATGAGACAAGAATGAAACAGCAAATTGTCAATTTTAAATGAAAGCTTATAACTCTTTACATTCTAATATATAATGTATAGTATGACGCATGCATTATAAACTTAGTAAAGTCTTAAACAAGATTATTTTTCTTCCACTGGAACTGATTTCAATTTATTACACAAGAATACTTAGAGAAGCAAAGAATATTGTCCTGCACAAGTAGATTGTAGTGTTGCTGCACATTCATAGAGTGGACAGATTATTACTTTAACACTCACACTAAACAAGTTGTACTCGGGCGCCCTGGTGCTCCAGGGTCAATTCCTGGCCAGGGAGCTTACCCAGCCACTGAGGGGTTAACTCTCAGTGCCGATCCCAAGCCTGGATAAAAAGGGAGGGTTGTATCAGGAAGGGCATCCGGCGTAAAACCTGTGCCAAAATCAAATATGCGCAGCAGATGATTTGCTGTGGTGACCTCAAACACAGAGCAGGAGAAAGAACAACTACAAATTGGACTCAATGTTAAATAAGCACAAATTTATGTGTAATATTACAGCTATTTTTTTTTTCAACAAAGTTGGTGGATTACAATTTTTGTTTACATGCTTTTACAGAGTTAATAAGCACACTATAAAATGATCAGACTTTCACAAGTGGTGCATAGTTAACTAAATTCATAGTTCAATAATAATAATAATAATAATAATAATAATAATAATAATAATAATAATAATAATAATAATAATGTTTACATAAATTACAAGATATGCAAACTGCCTCATTGATGCTTAGCTTGCCATGCAATCAGACACTTTGCAAGTGAATATGAATTCAGATGCCACATGATGCTCAACTCAACCAGAATTTGTTTTTAATTTAAATGTAATGCTTTATAGAGTTATTATTTCTACCATTTATTCTCTCCCACAAAATTATTATTATTATTATTATTATTATTATTATTATTATTATTATTATTATTATTATTATTATTTTGTCTTTATGCAAATTGAACAATGAACGTTTGACATTTATACACCATATTTAAATTTTAATTATCACTATAACAAAATGCACCTATCAGGTCTTGGCATTTTTCACACACTTTGCTTAAATCTACTTTATTCGCTTGTTACTGTAGACACAGTGTTTTTCCCTGAAGGTAGCTCTTCCTTTTGTCCTGTGAGTCTTCTGTAAAGTTTCTGTAAGATGCCACTGAATGCAGGAGTGGAAAAGTAGTAAACCAGAGGATTTAGCATGCTATTCAAATAGGTGAAGCAGACTGAAGTATAAAATGCCAGATTTGCCTCACTGTAGTGTGAACACTCATTGTACCAGATCTTCAGGACCCAAACAGCAACCCGTGAGACAGTGCTTGGAAAGAAGCAGATGAGGAAGACCATAGCGACAACAAAAATGAACTGGACTGCCCTCTTGATTTTGCCTGTGGTGTCCATGGTCTTGGTTTTCAGCTGCCATGTAATGCAGGCTGTGCAGAAGATGATGATGCTGCCTGGCACGCAGAACTGGATCACATAGAAGGCATTGCTCCAGATTGATAGTGGATTGTTATCCAAGCATATGTTGAAGCTCTCACACTGGGTGCGATTGCCGAACTTAAAAAAGTGCGGTGAGCCCAATAACTGACCTGTCAAAAGTATAACCATAATCCAGAGACCTACAGAGACCCACATGGCGTAACTCAGATTCATCCGATTTATGCGGTGTAATGGGTGCACAATCTTCAGGTAGCGGTCCACAGCCACAGCGGTGAGGAAGAAGATGCCAGCGGCCCTGTTGGCTGCCAGGAGGAAGAGCAGGATGCGGCAGAAGGCGTCTCCGAAGATCCAGTTTTGTTTCCTGCTGTAGTAGTCTGCTCTGAATAGCAGACAGCCCAGCACCACTGAGTCAGCCACAGCCAGATGTGCCAGGTAGATGGAATTTGGCTTCCAGCTTTCCATGTGTAAAGCAAACATGGCGATAACCAGGACATTCCCCGTGAGACCAAAAATGAATTCTGTGATAAGAACAGTGGGTAGATATTGGTGTAAGACAGTGGGCTCAAAAGCACAACAAACAGAGGAGTTTGACATGTTGGCAGTATTGATGCAAATGGACTTTGGAACTCTTTACCCTAGAGTGCTTTTTTATTCTACAGCCATATGCAAATTACTGGGTGAACAGAACGTCAAACAACTTGCCACTCTTTACCCACATTATAATTTAAAATGATAATGAGGAAGACACCATGCACTGTGGTTTGCAGCACTCTTCCTTGGTGGAACATGGCATTAGTAAAACACATATATACATATTAACTATAAATGTGGCTAGCATTTTTCCTAATTTCGGTATTCAGAGTAATTTTGAGAAGAGAAGGCATTCATACACATATCACAACTACAGTTTGTACATCTAAAATATGTGCATGTGTCCTGGTCACTAATTTAATTCTTAACTGAACTGATCAAAAACACAATACACAGTGTTTAAAATAAAATCTAGAAGAGGAGAAGAAGGAGGCATGGGCAGGCATTTTCACGCTTCCGGAAAGATTTTCCAATTGTTTATTCCAATAGATTTTGCAACGTGGTTGTAATGATTTTGTGTTCATTCAGCCACAAGAGGCATGCAGTCTGCAGTCTGCATTTCTGTTCATCCCAAAGGTGTTCAGCATGGCTGAGGGCAGGGATCTATGCATGCCACACAAGGTTATCACACCATCCTTGGCAAACCATGTCTTTATAATTTTTGGTTTGGGCATTGTCATGCTGGAACAGGTTTGGGCAACTTGGTTACAAAGAAAGGAAATTTTAATGCTACAGCTTCTTCTACCTCTTCTACTTTTGGCTTTTCCCGTTATGGGTGGCCACAGGGAATCATCTGTTTCCAGCTAACTCTATCCTCGGTATCCTCTACTCTCACACAAATTACTTTCATGTCCTCATTTAACACATTCATATATCTTCTCTTTGGTCTTCCTCTTGACCTCTTACCTGGCAGCTCCATCTCCAACATCCTTCTACCAATATAACCATCTCCCTCCTTTGTACATGTCCAAACCATCTCAATCTATCCTTTCTGACCGTGTCCCCAAAACTGCCAACCTGAGCTGTCCCTCTGATGTGCCCTTTCCTAATACTGTCCATCCTCGTCACTCCTAAAGAGAACCTCAACATCCTCATCTCTGCTACCTCCATCTCTGCCTCATGTCTTTTCCTCACTGCAGTCTCTAACCCATACATCATAAAATCTACAGACAGCTGTGTGCTTACATCTTTTTGGTGCAGTTTGGAGAAGAACCACATATGGATGTGATGGTCAGATGTCCACATGTTTGTCCATATGTTGGTACAAAGTCTTAAAGGCAGAAACAAAATTTAAAAGACTTGATTGATTGAAAAATTGATTGGAAAATGGGGAATAATAAATATTTATACACATATCGTAACGTTATGGTATTTTAAAGTATGACTGCCAGTGAAACTGCCATCATATCTTTAGTTTTTAAGTCATACTTACATTTACTGAAGGCATTTTAATGTTTTAACTACATTCTTGAAAACTCTGAAGATTACACATCACTATCTGATAGACATTGAAGACAATACAATTATAGGGGTTTTCAATGAATTAGATAATGAAGAACTTAATATTTAGCTCACATTTAGTTAAATTAGATGTGTTAGAAATGAGATATCTCTGCAATGATGTTACTGAAATTTGAAACTCATGTCTTATCCAGTTGCAGACCACAAATTTGGTCATATTTGCATATTCGTAATATAATTGCTCCAGTGCCTACTAGCAACAACTCAAGCCAAAATATTTCCACATTTTTATTTAAATTCATAACATGGTATGGTTGGCACCTTCCTAACCGCTACGGTCTACTTACTAATCAGCAAAGGAAATTATGTGGTTGAAACTAAAATCTGATGTCTTATAAGGAGCTGTCTTAAACTTATAAAGGAGCTATATTATTTTTTGCTTGGACACACTATCAATAAAATGCTGATCCAACCTGAAAAAGGCAAACTGTTCAAAACAAACTCCTTATTCTTGATACGTCTTATTTAATCATCTCTAGGTTGAAATCATTCTGGATGTTGTACCAGTACATCCCAAAGTATCACACACACACACACACACACACACACACACACACACACACACACACACACACACACACACACACACACACACACACACACACACACACACACACACACACACACACACGTCTTTCTAACCTTGAAATGATGAATCTAGTTAACACACCAAAATCTAACAAAAACCTTAATATCTGTAACTAAGGACATAAATAAGGAAACAACAACCCCCCCACCCCCACCCCCCTCTTTTGGAGTTTTGGTAAAAAGAAAAAAAAAAACCCAAAAATTCAGGAAGCTCTACTTGTTACAGTCATTAAACATCTAGTCTTAAAATTTAAAACTTAAAATTTTGTCCTAATTATATTCAATCCCTGTTTATTGTGAGGGTAGGACTGTATAAATTTTTGTACATTAGTCTATGTCAGTATGTTATAAAGTATATGAACTCCTCATCCTGGGTGGTTTGGTCATGCACACCCATGTCAGATTTCACCCAACTGTTCTTTGGTAAACAGATCTGAAAAGCTTGCAGTCAAGATATTTCTCAGGAGACACCACCATGATTATAAATATAATATATAACCATATTATATTATATACTGTATACTATTATATAGTAACTTGCTTTCACTTACACAGCCTTCATACTTTTATTGACTGGGTGACTGACTTTTACACTATATATATAAAATACATATATAATTCACATAGATGCCTAAACCTTTTCTGGCGGTAGAGGGCATTGTTTCATAAGCTAGTATACAGTATTTAAAGGTTTCGAAGTGTTTGCTATGATTGGCTCATTCATATTCACAAAGCGATGAACTGTCCAATCAGCAGCAAGCCTGTCTGTAGGTAAAAAAAATCTGCCTTGCAGCTAATAGTAAAACAGGAGGCGGGGTTTGCGCCAGTTCTGTTGGAAAAAATAACGCGTGCAAACGCGCTACTACTGGCGCATGCGCAATTTAGTCTTTATGCCAAACGGGCGCTTTTGGGGCGGAGATGAAACCCGCTGCTTGCTGCAGAAATATCTGATAATCAACAAACCCAGTGATGCTCAGTGCAGACTGACATGGCAGGTATGTATATTTACAGCATGTATCATCTGTTCTCCTTTTTCTACAGTAGAAGAAACTGATTCGGTCCGTTAACACTGTAAGAAATGCTTTTTCAAGTTAGCCGAAACAAAGCTAACCAATGAAAATAGTTATTTTCTGCAGCTAGCTAGCAAGTTAGCTAGCCATCCTCTCTCTGCAGCTACCTGCATGAATTCTTACTATTGCAAATGTCTAACAACAACCAGGCAGTTTGTTTCTGAGTATTGCATTTAACTGTAAAACGATCACAACAGGTATTGGGCTTTATAATAAACTTCAATAAATACAACATATCATGGGTTCATCAGCTGCATTTATTAAGAATGTTTACAAGAAACAAACCTGAATTGCATTTAAATCAAATGCCTGGTGATTTTTTTTATTTATTATTTTTTTTTATTAAGGAATCAACTTTGCTAAGCCTGATGTGCATTTTCAGGTGCAGATTGTAGGAAATGTATTCCATGTAAATGTAATTATAACCTGCTTAAATGCAAATAATCTGTTTTCACGAGTGAACTATTGAGGTTTTATGAGTCCAGTGTGTTTGTTTACATCACAGCATGCTTGTGTTCTGAGACACAGACCATTTTATTCTGCTTTTACACTTATTTAGCCAAACTCCTTAATTAAGACCTGAGCAGTTTCTTTCTCCTGTAGACAGCTGTGTCCAGATTTATATTAAAATTCAGTGAGATTTAAAGGTCCTTTTTTTTCTTTATTCAGTCATTTCAAAGTTTTGTTTCTGAGCTCAGTAGTAAATTACTAATTTTGTTGTCGATCTGGTAAACTGGGAAAGATGTTTTTGATAATATTAAAGAAATATGGTTAACTTTCCTCTAGTTCCAGATAAGGAATAAAACACAACAGTTTGTGTTGTTACATGGAAATAATGACTGGGGCAGTAATGTTGTACCTGAAGGTGATTATTTCCCAATAACAGCATGTCTTGGGGTTTTTCAGTTTTTTTAATACCCCAGAGATTAAAATGTTTTGTTTCTTTAACCTTCCTCTTGTGTTAGGGTCAGAACTGACCCGTTTTTAGGTTTTAAATGCTTAAAAGTACCACATAAATTTGTTAATTGTATCAAGGCTTTTTGACTTTGTCAGGAACCTCAATTTAAACAAAATTAAAAAAAAATTTTTTTTTTTACTAAATTTTAAAATGCTCTGGTGAAAATTATGACCTTTGTGTAGTTAGGGTCAGTTTTGACCCAGTTATAATATAATATTATAATACTATAAATATTGTCAAATCTGAAATCATAAACACGCTGTCAGCTCACTAACAATGTCAGCCAACAGCCCACTGACAGCTAGCTTCTTTTCCAAACCTGTGAGCTTTAGTTAGGGGCTTCTCTCTTTGCCCGTTTGTCCCCTTCCCTGAACAAACAAAAGAAACAAACAAAGACGTATACGTCCAGACACCTAAGGCATGCATAAGACCAATTCAGTTTGGAGTTAGTGACTTGCAGAGTACACATCGCCATCTTGGAGCATGCGAAAATGAAAAGACAATTTACGACAAGCCAAGCTCTGGATCATATCTTTGCTGAAAATGAGGCAGAGGACAGAGAACAGCATAGTGATATGGACAAGCATGTTTCTGATGATGAAGATGATGTAAAATATCAACGGAAGACAGACACATTTAATGAGTCTGATGAGGTGGTTGCCAGTGCTGAAGTAACATATATTGAAGCTCAGTACCTCCTGATTTTCATGGCAGCAAACGTCTTAAAAATCTACAGATTTACACTGTGAGTGGCATCCCTGAGAAAAAACAACGAAAATGTGTAGTCCTTGAAATGACTACTGGACTGCGGAATCACAATATCACGTGTGACAATTTTTTACCAGCTATGACCTTGGACAAGAACTTCTTAGAAGGAAACTTACCATGGTGGGCACAATAAAAAAAATAAAAAAAACCTGAGTTGGGGCATGGTGGCTTAGTGGTTAGCACGTTCGCCTCACACCTGTGGAGTTTGCATGTTCTCCCCATGCCTCCAGGGTTTCCTCCGGGTACTCCGGTTTCCTCCCCCGGTCCAAAGACATGCATGGTAGGTTGATTGGCAGCTCTTGAAAATTGTCCGTAGTGTGTGTGTGTGTGTGCCCTGTGATGGGTTGGCACTCCATCCAGGGTGTATCCTGCCTTGATGCTCGATGACGCCTGGAATAGGCACAGGCTCCCCATGACCCATGGTAGTTGGGTAAACGGTAGAAAATGAGAGTGAGTGAGTGAATAAAACTGAGTTGCCCATTGAAATTTTGCAGGTGAAGCACAGGGCTCCTCTTTCTTCAAAATTCACTTTTACAGACACCACCACTGTTGTTTCATGTTGTCCAAAAAAAAAACGGAGTGTTGTACTTACACTATGTCCACTTTTCACAAAGATTCTGCTGTCTCATCACGAAGTGACAAAAAGCCCATATTAATCCTGGACTATAATAAAAACAATGTACTGTAGAGGTGGACAACCTGGACAAGCTGACTGCCACCTAGACATGCCAGTGAATGACCACACATGCATCTAAAAACACACACATACTCATGCATGTTTTTGCACACAGACTTTTTTGGATTTAGTAGTAATAGATTTCTATTGGTTTGATTTGCTTGATTGGTTGTTGTGTGTTTGACCTTGCAAATCTATATTTTGTATCATTACTTGTTCTGCTTTTCATTTTGTATTTGTATTAATGTTCTATTTTTAAAAAAAATATATGGGTCAAAATTGACCCGTAACACCATAGATGTTACAATAGTTAATAAAATTAAAAAAAATATATAAAACAAAAAATGTATAAAACAAATTTATTTAAGAGATGTGTCCTAATACTCATCTGTAAGAGTCAGGAAACATAACAATCTTTCATTTATTTATGTAATTCTCTTGAGGTTAATTTTACCACTTTTTGGAATTAAAAACGAAAAGTATGCTGTCAAAAGAAAGGCCCAGGGGACACACCAAAAATATTAAAACCAATCTTTTTATGGATAAGGAAACCTAACATGGTATCTAAAAGGTAGGAAACAAATCTGATGATAAATAATTGTTTTGAGGCTATTTTATGACTGTTTTAAGACACGGGTCAAAACCGACCCGTTAACATAAGAGATGGTAACAGAAAGCTAACACAAGAGGAAGGTTAAAATGGTTTAAAAAATCTTTTAAATGAGCAGGCTGTAGAATTTGACCTGACCTAACTTCTCATATAAACCTAAACCTAACCTACACGGATCAACAGCCATATTTATTCAGCCTTAAAACACTAACTTTACTTTAAAGTTGTCTCTACCTTCTGGACTTGGTTTGGCTTTGCCCAGGTAGGTGAAGCTGGATCAGGTCAGACTCCACCTCCTGGATTTTTGGTCCTGCACTGCATGGTACTTGTACTGTTTATCTTCTTATGGTCACATTTTAATGTTGTGGAACATCCATAGGACAAGGTAGATTCTGTTGTGTTTTAACAGCTCAGTACCCCCCCCCCCCCCCACAGGTAAAGTAATTAAAAATAATAATTTAAAAAAAAAGCCATTTGTCAAAAACTGAGAGTGACAAGTTATCTGTCATGAACACTTTCCAGGTGGAAAACCTTCCGTCTGCTGCAAAGTGCTGACATCGCAGGCTCCTTCTTAAACAAATGACTTCTTACAGAAATCAACATCTAAATGATTAATTAGTCTGTTCGTTATCGGCGTGAGGCTATGTTTTCCTTCAACTGTATGATCTCCTGTGAATAAACTGTTACTTTAGTTGTATTACTCATTTATAGCCAACACTGCAAGTTATTATTTATTCCAAATGGGTTTTTGTATGTGATGCTTATTAATAAATACAACACCCAATGTATGTGTTGGTTGTATTCATTTTTAACTGTACATACTTTGGTGTCCATAACATAACACATTACTGTACATTTATAGATTTGTACATCGTGTTTTATACACAACAAATCCTCAGGTTTTTTTTTTACACAAAATATATTGCACTAAAATTGCCTACTTTTGCACTGTATTCATGTCATATTGTATTTATATCCTAATAATCTTTTAAATATGTTTATATATATTTTTTCCATTCTCTACCTGTGCAGTTGTATTTTTGTTGCAATTCTATTCCAAGTCTATTTTTAATCTGTTTGATTCTAATTTTATGTCAAGGACAGTCAAACAATAATTTCCCTGCATGCCCTATAGTATGTGATTGTGTATGTGACCAGGACAATTTGGATTTGAAGATATGCTGGAAACTGCTTTCAAAAAAGCTTTTTGTATACTTCGTCCGTCTAAACTGTGATCCATTGCACACTCTGTTTCAGTTTTCCTCGGAGGACTGTGAGTGGATCTTCAAGAGAATGCGGGAACCGACA
The DNA here is from genome assembly GCF_022655615.1 of Tachysurus fulvidraco. NCBI lineage: Eukaryota > Metazoa > Chordata > Actinopteri > Siluriformes > Bagridae > Tachysurus > Tachysurus fulvidraco. The sequence goes on from NC_062519.1 coordinate 36,652,521, forward strand.
TCACCGTCGTTCTCCAACTGCAGTCGAATCCCTGAAGTCTTTCCGTAGCCAGCGTTTGAACTATTTTCTGTAATAGCTCACACATGCTTCCCACATGCCACCGGCTTGTAAATAAAGGGAGAACCTTTTTGAAATAAAGGGCTGTTTTTGCACTCGTCACACGTCATCACTTTTACTGATCACTGCGTCTGGTTGCCATTTTTTATGCGCTTTCTGGTCTGTAACTGGTTTGATCTTAATGAAACATGGAGGCCAGTATGGAATATATTGTGGAACAGGTGATGCAGAAAGACCTGGGACGGCGACTCCAGGTCGGACAAGAGATCATAGACTATGTTTTGGACAGGCAGAGGTCACATGACCTGGAGCATGATCAGACCATGCTGGACAAGATGGTGGACGGCTTGGCTACTTCGTGGGTCAACTCGAGCAACTTCAAGGTGAATAAAATAATTATGCTTTATTAAAAATTGTCATTTGAGCGTCTTGTAAACCAGATGACTGCATATGTTGGCAGACGTGGCTAAGTGATTCGCTGTATTTGAATATCACACCTCAGCAGAAATGCAGCAGATGTTTAAGATGTAAATGGGTATTGATTTAGGCGATAAGAGCACCTACTTTTATTCCTGGAAAGGGAACACGCAGTTCACTTACATACTTAGAGACTGGGGCTTTGCAGTCTAGCCAATCTTCTTGTCTCATGGACAGTTTTAGGGCTCTTAGTGCTGTTTAAAGAGTTCTTGCTTCAGGAGTTGATTAAATTATTTATTTATAAATAAAACACAAAATGTGGTTAATAAAAATAACAAAAACCATTGGCAAATTGCTTTAGAGTTAAAGGAATCAAAAGCTTCAGGTGGTGGTTTTATTGGAAAAGAATCGCATCGGGGTGAGAACAGCGCTTTGCATCACAACACTGAAGATTTATTGATGATTTATCATTATATTTAATTCCTTAATTGTGGCACAACATCATGTCCTCAGCAGCTCCTTGCTCTTGGTCGATCCACATGTTGTATTTTTTGGCACAGGCTTTAAGCCGGATAGCCTTTCTGACAGAAACCTCCCATTTTATACATTTACGTCATTTGGCAGACGCTCTTTTCCACGTTTTAATCTCATTTTATACAGCCAAGCAATTGATCATTAAGATGGTTGTGAGTGTGTCTGTAATGGGTTGTGTAGGATAAGTGATACAACAGATGGCTGGATGGATGTACATCATGGTTTTGTGTTATAGAATGTGTTTTGAAATTCCTGGGGAAAATGTTAAAAAGGAAAAAAATGTTATGTACTGTTGATAGAATCAGCCATATATCAATATATGGTGTGGATTGCAGACATGTTACTATCAAAATCCTGATCAAAATCTTACATATTAGTAAGGAATAAAACAGTTTTAATCGTTAATATCTAGGCTGCTGTCCCATCCATACATCAGTAGTTAGATTGTACAAAAGTAGGAAACGGATGTGTTTTTTGTCAGTGTGCACCAGAGACCTGTGCTACTTCCTTTCAAGTTGTACATTTGTTCATTATTGCTCTTAAGAAAAGGTTAAACAGTGCAGAGTAAACAGTGTACAAAAACTAATTCAGCTGGGAGTGAGGAACTGACGAAACAACAGACCACACAAGCTACAGTATGGCTTCGGTTCCCTGGGATAACTTGGGCCAGTTTTGGCTTTGTTGCATCACATCTTTCATTTCATTGCTTTCTTGTGTGAACACATGGTGAGGGAGGGATTTGAGACATTGAAGTTACATTCGCGGGCCAGTGGTGGCTCAAGCGGTTAAGGCTCTGGGTTATTGATCAGAGGATTGGAGTTCAATCCCCAGCACTGCCAAGCTGCAGCTGTTGGGCCCTTGAGAAAGGCCCTTAACCCTCAGTTCTCCAGGGGTGCTGTAACATGGCTGACCCTGTGCTCTGATCCCATCCACCAAAATTGGGATATGTGAAGAAGGAATTTCAATGTACTGTATATGTGACAAAATAAAAGCTGCCTCTTGTGCTTTGTTTTCCACTGACAAACCACAATTTAGCTAACCGCCTATCTATTTCGGACGGTGTACTACATAATCACTGGCAACAATATGCGTCCTCTGCCATATTGATTAGTTATTGTGCCTTAAATATTATTCATATATATTGTATGAATTGCAAAAATGCCTCTTTTTCTGATACGTGTCTGTCATCTTTGAACAACAACATGTTCAGACTTTTTACAGTCCTCTCTGGTATAAAACCTGGTATACAACTGGAATACACACAACGTTCAGGTAAACAAAATATGTCTATTAATTTATAAGTTAAACCTGTGGTCAATGTGGATGGAACCACTTAGAAAACCATGAAGATGACTTAGGACTGTAAATAACCATGAACAATCTCCATCCATGACCAGATAACTTAAAGACTCGAAGCTAGGATGAATTTCCTGGTTAAATAACTGTGCAAAAGTGCAATTAATAGCTCTCGAAGGGAAGATGTTTATAATCACGCTATCTGATGTCACTCAGATGAGGATGGATTTTGAGTCTTGTTTCTTTCTCGTATCCTCTAAGGGAGTTTTTCTGTCATCAACACCATCATCTCTGCATTTCTCATTAGGGATACATTTAAAATGAATACAAAATTTTGATATTTCTGTAAGGCTTAGTGATGTCCATTGTTTAAAGTGCTGTAGAAATAAAATTGAATTGAACATGTAAAGTATGTTGTCAGGCTTTAACTGGTGAAATGGTATATAACCTGCTTTTACTTGTAAACTGTGTGACCTCAAAATGTGTCATAATTCCAGTGGAAAGTATTCTAGGAGTGTGAAACGTTGCCTTAGATTTAGACTTCTGCGCTTTTCTTTCTGTTTAAAAGCAGATACTTTGTAAATATTGCATCGTATTTAAATCTTTACAAATTGTTTCTCAGATGAGATAGAAATATTTACTCAAACTACCTACTGTTCACTTTTTGTTCGGGTTTTGTGCTTAGCATTGTGCTGCTTTTGTGATGAGGTTTTAAACGATTTGTTCGCTGTGCTTTAATGTCATTTTTGTTAAGATGAGTTAGAACGTATAGTGGATTACCAACCGGAACAGCTTCAAGCTTAAGAAAACTTGCACAGGCCAAAGCCTGTCTGACTTCTTACAAAGCCTTCAACTAGGCTTACTGTAGGCTATTCAGTGATGTACATACTCTGTGTGTTTATATAGTGATGTGTGTGTGTAAGTGTGTGAGAGAAAGAGACAGAGATGTGTCACATTTCTCACTTCACGTTACTCAAATCGCTCTACGCTCACTGCACTTAGAAATTCCTATGTTTAGTTTTTGGCCAGTTTCCATGGTTTCACCGGTATAATTATTCAGGATAAAGCAATAGCTACATTTACCGCATTTGGTACATGCCCTGATCCAGTCGTATTTTTATACGACTGGGTAATGGAGGGTTTGGGGCCTTGCTCAGGGTCTCCAGTGGTAGCAGCTTGATGAACCTGGGATTCAAACTCACAGCATTCCAACTGGTAGTTTGACACCTTAACCACTAGCAGCTAGAACACCAACTTTGTGGGCACCTGACCACCCATATGTTGCCCTTGCACAAACTACAAATGCACAATTGTACATTAAATAATTAACCCACACTTAACCCACCATGGGTGCTGTATCATGCCTGACTCTGTGCTCTGAGCCCAACTTCCAAAGATGGGATATGTGAAGAAAGAATTTCACTGTGCTGTAATGTATATGTGGCAAATAAAGGCTTCTATAAAACAATATTTGTAGTATATAAACCAGTTCCTTCAGGATTTCCCAGAGTGATATTTTGTGATTGTTGCAGCCAAAAGTGCTTGATTTTGATTTGGTGAAATTGCAAGCATGTGATTCTTCTTATAAACTCCTACCACTGAATATGTAAAGTGAAGAAGATCTGTATGTGTGAATATAGCTATGTGTGTGACATGACGTGTCTGCGTAAAGTCTGCACTAATTACTAACTGATAAAGGTAAGCTCGTCCAAATCCAAATCCGTGAAATCCTGAAGTGAATGATGAACAGTATACAGTTTTGTGACTAGGTTTTAGTCTGGAAGGGCTTGCTCTGCCAGAACAGTACATGAAAACACTGGTGCCATTCTGTTTTGGATTATGTAGGAATAAACGTAACAATAAAACACAGATAATATTTCACAGTTGGGGGATAAAAAGAAATCGAACCCTGTCCCTAACTCTCATTCGTGGCTTACTGAGTATGAAAGACTTTCAGCTGCTTTGTTGTATCACGTCACTGTGTAGGGTTTGTCTTACAGCTGTGTCATCTGAGCAACACTGACCTCATGATGACTCTGCAGATACACTACAGCAGCGTGTGTGTGTGTGTTTGTGTGTGTGTGTGTGTGTGTGTGTGTGGCTTTATCCTCCTATGCAGTCACATCCTGCATGAATTTTAGATATATACGCTTCTTTGTTATGTGTGAAACAGAACTTGTGGGCTGTGAGATATGAGGTCAGTGGTCTTTTCCACAGCCACTATTGTCAGTGGTCTTTTATTGTCTTTTATTGGATTATTGTAACTCAAGGTCACTATATAAATTAAACAAGTTGCAAATAAAAAAATAAGTGTTTTCAATGTGATGAGAGAATCTACCGTATGTTACAGATGTTTTCTGTGAGAGAATTACAGAGATGAGGTGCAACTAAATGCTCCAGTGCCAGTTGTGGTTAAAAAGGTGCGGGACATAAGGATGAGGATGATGAGGAAGAGTGAAGAATACAGGAGGGAGTGTAGGAGTATATGATCTGGGAGGTATTTTGGAGCAAGGTTCTGAAGGGCTTTACAAGTAAGGAGAAATAACGTTTAGTTGAGATCCATGTAGTACATCCATGTAGTGGCACATAATTATCAGTCATGTAAGGCATAAAACACATAAGGCTGCTCTGTAACAGGAAACTAATCAACGATTAGCAGTGTGTCCCATCCCGAAGTGACGAGATGTGATCGTAACAACCTTGAAGTAGATTATTGCTCAGTTTAATCAACAGTAGTGATGATTTAATGATGTTATGCACATTCGTGATGAGGAATGTCCACAAGACCAGTAAGTCACTGTTATTACTTGCATTATAGCACCTATATTCCCATACATTCCCAAACCGGTCTCTCTGTTTGTTCTCTTTAAGTTGTACAAGACAATAATGCGGCTTGTCATGTTTCCTGAAGGCTGTGACTTTTGGAAAACTTCAACTTTTTTGAACAGATCTTCTTCTGACTGTTATAAAGCACTAACCCCGGAGACTCCTGACAAAAAGGCGAGAAAACATCATCTCACAGTGTTAGAAAGAGAAATTAACCAACAGTTAGGATAGAATTGACCATTTGAAAGTCAATATTTGGAGTTACAAAACTTTATTAAAAAAGCGTTATTAAACTATTACTGACTGTTAAAATTAGTAGATGTTTTATTAGAAAATTAGCTGGTAAATTTTACTGATCATCCTGGACAATCATGCTATAGTTTCTTTGCACTTGCTTCATGTTGAATGCAAAATAAAACAGGCTTCAATAAAGTTTGTGTCTGAAAAGTGGTTACATGATATTTTGTGTTATTTATTGTTAGAATTCTGTAACAGACTCTCAAATGCAGAAATCATAAAATAAACATCTACAAAATATGTACTAAATAACGTATGTGACCGTTTAGTATTCATTATTTTTTCCGTTTGTTCCCAGATGGATGACTTCTTCACAACTGCAGAACAAAATTCATCTGAAATAAATCTCTGTAAATGTATCATAAACTATGTGTATCGAGACAACAAAAGCACCAGGGTCCGGTTCTGCTCTCACTGCTGTCATATAATTATAACCAGGGCTGGACGAGACAAACACAATCTCAGACTGCCGGATTGTGTCCAAACACTTGTGTTAAATCTTTCACGTGTGTCTTGTACATCTGTCTTTAGTGATGAAAAGTACCTGCATCTAGTATCTATTAGGAAATTCTTTCTTTATACCCAATACCGAATAATAAAATATTCATAGATTGCTTTTTGAGGCATTTGGAGTTTGATCATGTTGCGTTAGCATTTTTAAGGGATTGCAGTGCAGCCTTTAGCGGATTCGGTGTTCCAGATGGACACGATGACCTTGACAGAGAAAGCTAGTGGTGTATCGCTGTCAGCCATATACACAGCTCAGCGCTGAATTTGTCACTGACACTCCGATATGAGCGGATGGAAAAGCCTGGTTATCTCTGTGCTGCAAATAAACAGGGCCGTGTGGCTTTTTACACAAACGGGTGAAATCACGATGATATGTATAATCACTATCATGTCAACATGTTGCTCAATCCTTTTATATTACAATCAGGCGAAAATTCCTCAGCATGTTTGAGCTTGTTGAGAATGAGCAGATTTATTTAGTTTTTTTTAAAGGGGCGATGCAGTGAGCTGGTATTGGACACTTTGTAAACACCACCTGTTATTGAATGAGGCTTTCTGAGATGGTCTTTCATTCATTTATTCATTCTTTCATTCATTTGCATTCATTCGCTTTATATCCTCGTCAATTGTGCGTTGTGGTGGATTCAGAGTCAAGCCCGTAATCACTGTAATGAAGGCAGAATAAACTCTTTGGACTGAATGCTAGATCATTTCAGAGCACCACACACATGTACACATTCTCATTCACATCCAGTCCACTGCCTGGCATGTTTTTGGGAGATGGAAACAAACCGTAAAACCTGGAGCAAACCCATGCAGATACAGGAAGAACATAAGGAAGCTTTATTATTAAAATTTTTTCAAAAAATGCATATTGTCACAAAGCAGCTTTACAGTAATGTACAAATTTGTGGCAATTGCAGTCCATCTTAATAGTTAATAAGTGGTATTCACAGCATTCAGCATCAGGATTGGGCATGCAGGTCTGTGGAGTAGAACACTGATATTCCAGGAGAATATCTGACATCAACACGTTCAACTAGTCGATTACACACCTGCTGTTTTTTATTATTTTTCTCAGGTGTACGTTTCATGGTTGAGTCCTCATTTAAAAGTTTGTTGTTATGCATCATTAGCTATCTAACATCTGTAAGTATTAAAGAGTTCCCAGCAAAGGTACAGATAAAAATTATAGTATAATATATAATATAATAGGTGGGCACCGTGGCTTGGTGGTTAGTACGTTTGCCTCACACCTCCAGGGTTGGGGGTTCGATTCCCGCCTCCGCCTTGAGTGTGCGGAGTTTGCATGTTCTCCCCGTGTTTCGGGGGTTTCCTCCGGGTACTCTGGTTTCCTCCCTGGTCCAAAGACATGCATGGTAGGTTGATTGGCATCTCTTGAAAAATTGTTCGTAGTGTGTGATTGTGTGAGTGAATGAGTGTGTGTGTGTGTGTGTGCCCTGTGATGGGTTGGCACTCCGTCCAGGGTGTATCCTGCCTTGATGACGCCTGAGATAGGCACAGGCTTCCCATGACCCGAGAGATTGGATAAGTGGTAGAAAATGAATGATGAATGAATTAATATAATATAATATATAATATAATATAATATAATATAATACAGGTACAAATTATAATAAGGTAAAAAATGTAATTATAATATATTATATGATTATTATTATAATTATCTCAAGATCCATAAACTATAAGTTTCTTCTCTCACGCCATCAGGTGCCTAAATACCCAGAACTGAACTGTTACCGAACGAATACACACACACACACACACACACACACACACACACACACACACACATTTTGCACATTTATTGTAATTGTTCTTTAGCATCCCTGTGGTTACAACCCTCTTTTGCACAATGTTTATAACCCTATTCCTTTGCACAATGTTTTGTACAACATACAGGATGCACACTGGTCAGCGTTATATTGTGTTTTTGTCCTGTATTTGGTTTGTATTGTCTGTCTGCACTGTCTCTCATCTCGCACTGTTTGCACTATGTTGCACACATTGCACTTTATGTGGCAAAGACAACTTACTTTCAGTCCTTAGCTTGGTGTTGTTTCATGTAGCTCTGTGTTATTCTATGTAGCTCTATGTTGTTTCATGTAGCTCTGTGTTATTCTATGTAGCTCTATGTTGTTTCATGTAGCTCTGTGTTGTTTTATGTAGCTTGGTGTTGTTATTTGTAGCTCTGTGTTGTTTTTATGTAGCTCTGTGTTGTTTTATGTAGCTCTGTGTTGTTTCATGTAGCTCTGTATTGTTTCATGTAGCTCTGTGTTGTTCTTTGTAGCTCTGTGTTGTTTCATGTAGCTCTGTGTTGTTTCATGTAGCTCTGTGTTGTTTCATGTAGCTCTGTGTTGTTTCATGTAGCTCTGTGTTGTTTCATGTAGCTCTGTGTTGTTTCATGTAGCTCTGTGTTGTTCTTTGTAGCTCTGTGTTGTTTCATGTAGCTCTGTGTTGTTTCATGTAGCTCTGTGTTGTTTCATGTAGCTCTGTGTTGTTTCATGTAGCTCTGTGTTGTTTCATGTAGCTCTGTGTTGTTTCATGTAGCTTTGTGTTGTTTCATGTAGCTCTGTGTTGTTCTTTGTAGCTCTGTGTTGTTTCATGTAGCTCTGTATTGTTTCATGTAGCTTTGTGTTGTTTCATGTAGCTCTGTGTTGTTCTTTGTAGCTCTGTGTTGTTTCATGTAGCTCTGTATTGTTTCATGTAGCTTTGTGTTGTTTCATGTAGCTCTGTATTGTTTCATGTAGCTGTGTTGTTCATTGTAGCTCTGTGTTGTTTCATGTAGCTCTGTGTTGTTTCATGTAGCTCTGTGTTGTTTCATGTAGCTCTGTGTTGTTTCATGTAGCTTTGTGTTGTTTCATGTAGCTCTGTATTGTTTCATGTAGCTGTGTTGTTCATTGTAGCTCTGTGTTGTTTCATGTAGCTCTGTGTTGTTCATTGTAGCTCTGTGTTGTTTCATGTAGCTCTGTGTTGTTCATTGTAGCTCTGTGTTGTTTCATGTAGCTCTGTGTTGTTTCATGTAGCTCTGTGTTGTTTCATGTAGCTCTGTGTTGTTTCATGTAGCTTTGTGTTGTTTCATGTAGCTCTGTATTGTTTCATGTAGCTCTGTGTTTGTTTTATGTAGCTTAGTGTTTTTTCATGTAGCACCATGGTCCTGGACAAATTTTGCACATGTGATTCTTTGTAAGTGAAACGAACTTTGTTGGTCAGCTTGACTTTGACACGAGTTTGATGAGTAAAAAATAAACGTGCCTTGAATGAAGCTCATGAGATGAAATGCACAAAACCCAGTCGCATTCGTACCCTGCAGATATAGCAATGTAAATGAATTAGGACTGAGCAGGATGAGCATTAATATACATTTATTTTTGTAGTCTGATATGATGGAGCCAGGTCCATCTAGATCTTTCCTGCATGTTAATAGTGTTATTACAGCCTTGTTAAAGTGATGCATGTCCACAGATTGCTAACTCGATAAACTCTCAATGGAAAATTGCGACAGCTGGGTGTGAACTTGGCAGTTACAACCCAATTACTGCTTTAACATCAAACCTTCAATTATAAAAGAATAAGCTCCTGAACTTGCTTAATTTATGGAATTCAGTTCAGACCCAGCTGAAGTGAAACCTTCAGTTAGGTTATGTGATCTTATGAGATGGTCTTGCATTCTCACTTGTTTAAAATATTGCTTCCCATATCAGGATAAGATAAGGTCCATATTCATAAAGATTTAAAGAATGATTTCAGAGAGCTAATTTAGCCAAAAAAAATCTTATCTCAAGAGTTATAATACAACAGCTATTATATTAGAGAGGAGGCGGGGTTAAACACATTACTGGGTATGACTCATTCTTTAGAAGACTGTGATTGGTTGTCCAATAAAAAAAAAATCAGTTTGTCTCTATGTTAAGATATTTGAGGCTATTTAGTGTAGGGATTACATTTGTGACCGATCATATTAGACAACATTAGTTAACATCTGTATGTTACAAATCTAATAAATTTATTAAATGTAAATGAAAGCATCTCCGACACAGTGCAGAAATGTCATAGCGACGAATTATATCATTTCTGCTGCCAAGGCATTTCGACCATGTTTCAGAGATGTTAGAGTATCTACAAATGACATAGCTACAGAATATATATACAGTATATGGCATTTCTTTGCTGTGTAGTAGATCTTACCTGCAATATGATTGGTCACAAAAATAATCCCTATACGATCTAATCTGTGTCATCTTTTAACTCCCTATCATTATTAAATATTGTATGTGCTACATTCCTTCTCCCTCTTTCCTCTTCTTCTCTTTCTTCTGGACACTATCCTGGAAACACTAGCTGTGAAACAGAAATACACACTACATCACAAAGCTCTTTCACATCAGATGCTCCACCCTTTTCTTGCCCCAAGCTTAAAAATCTTAAGACTGATCAAACATGGATCCCAAACCGGTGAAATAGCAACGTTATCCATTGCACCACTGTCCTGCTAACTGGCATTAATCTAAAAAGCAGCTGCTTGAAAATCATTCTTAAGTGCAGTAATGAAGTTATCTTGCTCTGCAATATTTTAGCTCTGCTCTGTAGGTAATTGATACTCTGAGACTTTGTGTTCAGTCTGTAAGCCCTGATGTTCTCAGAGATGGTGTTGTTTCCATGGCTCGACCTTAGAGGTCTCTCTCTCTCTCTCTCTCTCTCTCTCTCTCTCTCTCTCTCTCTCTCTCTCTCTCTCTCTCTCTCTCTCTCTCTCTCTTGCATTCTGCTGTCTATCACAGTGCCAGTAGCCAATTGTAGGCATCTATGAGCTCATGTATGTGGAAGAGGGCAGATAGTGCTTTCACACGAACATAGTCATCGTACAGGAAGCACTTGTTAGCTTTCACCCTCTGGCCGTATGATAATAGACATGGCTGGTGTGTGGGAAATGGCGGGTGACACAACAGGGAGAAACAGATGTAAAATGAGATGCATTCTGACAGCATGAGAATGAAATAAACCTCAATCTTCTTACAGTACTATCACCATGAGTCACTCAGCTGTAAGGTTTCAGTGATCTTGTGTAAAGTGAGCTTGTAGCAGAACGTGTTTTTCCTCATGTCCTGAAATGAAATGAGTTTTGGACATTTTTCTTCAGATTGATTGGAGCTCTTTATTGTGACTATAATGCATATATGACTGTAAAGATTCAATTACAGCTGATTTAAACTTAGTTTTCCTACAAGTGATGTATGAATGCTATCTAAGAATTTAAGGATGTGATTATTTTATAATTCTTGCTTTCAAAGGACACCAAAATGCTTCAAGATCCTACACTCACACTGTAATAATAATGTACGGCTTGGATTCTGTGTGTGTGTGTGTCTGTGCACCCAGTACTCTTGCTGCAGTGTGTGTGTGTGTGAGCATGTGCCCGCTTAGTTCTCTTGCTGCAGCTTGTGTGTGTATGTGTGTGTATGTATGTGTGAGTGAGCTTAATTCTCTTGATGCATCTCATATGTGTGAGTGTGTATTGTGTGAGTGAACTAGCTCAGTATTGTTGCTGAAGCTTGTGTGTGTGTGCGTGTGAGCATGCACCCGCTCAGTTCACTTGCTCCAGCTTGTGTGTGTGTGTGTGTGTGTGTGTAAGCTCAATTCTCTTGCTGCATCTTGTGTGTGCATGAGTGTGTATTATCTGAGTGCACTAGCTCAGTACTGTTGCTGAAGCTCGTGTGTCTGTGTGTGCGTCTGTGTGTGCATGTGTGTGTGTACTGCAGTAGGGGGGGGGAGCCTGCATTATGAATGCAGTTCAGCCGGACTGAAGGCCTGAAAGACCTGAAGGTCTGCAGCACTATCAATGTTTTCTTTATACTCACGCATGGGTCTTTCACAATCACATGTTTATTTTGTTGGCTCTTTTTAACAAATCTGAAGTTTGCAGCCTAGACAATAATCCTAACAAAGACAAACAAAGACACTAACTGAGCTTTTCTGCCATACAGTGTGGTGTTACTTGGCTCTGCAGATTATCCGTAATCCTCTACGTTGCTAAAATTACAAACCTTAGACTCATGTTGTGTTGTAAAAAGTGAGAGTGCCAGTTGTCACCTCACTGTTTGACCTATTTAGTCCAAATTTACTAGAACGTTCTTACGCCACCTGAGCCGAGCCGACCCGACCAATCAGAACTCCTCTCCCACAGCTGGCCTGGAAACCCAGTCATCTCCAGCAAGTGTAAATGCACCACATGCAGAAATGAGGCCAGGAGTCCCTCTGCAGCACTGCTACAGCTTATTTCCACACACACACTTAGATAAAACTCTAACCACAACCTCAGCCACCAGGAGAAAACCTTTTGGATCATTAAGTCTTTTTTCTGTGGAAAGGAATCAAATGAAATCCAGTTAAACATCCCCATAAAGAGCAACTGGTCAGATGTTCCTCTCCTCGTGGGGATATTTGGTCCCGATTAACATGTAAGGACATACCTACACACACCGGTGCAGGAGGAGTGTGTAGTGTGTGGATTAACCTTCAGCAAGAAAGACATTGGGGCTGAATTAACTCTGGTGTGTGTGTGTGTGTGTGTGTGTGTGTGTGTGTGTGTGTACCATGTTGGCGTGTTGAATTCTCGAATCAGATTGTATCATCACTGCCAACAATTCCAGCTATAGTTCAAATAAATTTTATAAAACAAATTAACTTCATATTAACTAATTAATGTTTTTTGTTAGTGTTTTTTGTCATTCCTGTATCATGTATTTACACAGGATTAAAATGTTCTTGTTCAACAGTCTGTGTGAATTTTGTCCTCTATCGTCAAGCGCTTTTCTGCCAGATTTTTCTTGCCAACGTGACAAGATTATTATTATTATTTCTTTTCTCCTGAGGAATATCAAATATAAACTTAAGAGAAACCAGATTTCTGAACATTCTCAATAGCGACCGCTAGAGCGCGCTGTTTCCACATGCACGTGTTGGTTTTTTTCAGTGTATTCTTTATTAAACCGAGAAGTAAAGGGTTCCAAAAATTGCACCAAAGTCTGAGCAGAAGCTGCTCAGGTGATGCTGTTTGTGTTGGTCAGGTGTTAGCAGGGATGTTCTCACTAGACGTTCATTGAACAGCCCAAACCACCCCGAGACAAGGAAGGTTAACTCGCATTGTACTGAGTCCCGGTCTTGTATTTTCCCCTCCGCATTCACAGGACGGTAGATATAACGATAGTGTTCTTATTTAGTAATATTTGATAGATATGCGATTGTAGTATATAATATACTTATTGCATAGATTATTTTTAACCTCCTGCGTATATTTGTAGAAATAAACAGTCTTTAAAGTAGTATTTCTGCTTTACCCATGAGCCTTTGCTGTGCTCATTTGCATACCAGCAGTGCGACGTCAAATGGGCGGGGTTATAAAAAAAAAATCACATTTACTGCAGGCTTGTTGAGAAAATCTAACTGTTTATTACGGTTTATTTATTTATTTAGTTATTTTTTGTGTATTTATACCTTTTTGTAATTTTTGTGTATTTATACGTTATACATTTTTATACTAATTTGTCTTTGTTTTTCAGGTGGCTCTTCTGGGAATGGACATTGTGTCTGCTTTAGTCACCAGATTACAAAATAATTTTAAACCCCAAATTGGTACAGGTAAAGAAAAATAATTATTGTTTTAAACTACACAGAACTACCTTTCCTCCTTTTTTGGTAAATTTAAAATAAAGTATATAGTTTAGTCTAGATGACTCATTCAGACTCGATTCTGTAATACAAGTTGTCATAAAAAAACAAAACAAAGTGTAAGTTTTTCTTTTTTGTCCTTTTGTCTTCAGTCCTGCCCAGTTTAACAGACCGTTTAGGTGATGCCAAAGACCAAGTAAGAGACCAAGCCCATTCTCTGCTGTTAAAAATAATGGATCAAGCTGCCAATCCACAGGTACATGTTACTAGTGTTTTTTTTTATTAATTTAGGAAGAAGCCCATTGTTACACAGTGTGCTCTGATATGTTCTTTTAACACATAAATACGTGCTATCGTGTTCAGTGTAGGCCAAACTTAATTATAGTTAAAGGTATATTTCAGAAACTACAAAGCATGACATGTATTGATAAGTTATCGGCATTGCTTTATGCTTTAAACCATGTAACCTGGTCTATGCAGTATGTATGGGACCGCATGTTGGCAGGATTCAAACACAAGAACAACAGGACCAGAGAGGCTGTCTGTTTTTGCCTTATTTCAACATTAAATATGTGCGTATCACTCCACATTCTGTCTGCATGTTTATTTACATTTACATTGTTAGTAAAAGTTAAAAGTACATATAGTCAAATTAATTATTTTTTCTATTGTTGTTTTCTTTAGATATGGAGCCAGGGGTTTAACTCTGAGCAAGATTGTGCCTCACATATGTGGTCTGTTAGGAGACCCTACAAGTCAGGTATTCACGACTTACGTGTTTAAAGTAAAGTTCACGAGGTTAATTGTGATACCTTGATCTTGGGCGCCATCTAGTGGCCAGATATTATAACGCATAAAATGCAGTAAACTATTTAGGCGCATATGCTTTAAACAGTATACAATTGAGACTATTTTTACATTTATTTTCTTAGTTATTTTTTTTATCGATTATTCAGTTGTGAACAGAAACAAACAATAGCATTGCTTCAGGATTTTGGAAAGAACCATTTTTTAAACACATTTAATATATCTTTTATTTTATTGCTTTGTTTTTTTTAGTTCTTATTTTTATTTAGATTATATATATCAGCCACGGTACCAAATTAAGATAACAGATTAGGAGAGTTAATTGTAAATAAATATTTTATCGTTAATTACTGATATCTTTGATAACATTAAAAGTGTTAATGATGCATATAAAGCATACTTTAATTAATCTAATTCAAAGTTTATTTGTATGTGACAAATACAATTTGAATTTGATATTTAAAATATTAATTAAGTCTTGAACGCTTTGTAAGTAAATGTAATTCAGTGGCAGACTTTATTTAGTTAGGGATGACTTTTTTAATGTTCATTCATTCATTCATTTTCTACCGCTTATCCGAACTACCTCGAGTCACGGGGAGCCTGTGCCTATCCCAGGCGTCATCAGGCATCGAGGCAGGATACACTCTGGACGGAGTGCCAACCCATTGCAGGGCACACACACTCTTATTCACTCACACACTCACACTATGGACAATTTTCCAGAGATGCCAATCAACCTACCATGCATGTCTTTGGACCGGGGGAGGAAACCGGAGTACCCAGAGGAAACCCCCGAGGCACAGGGAGAACATGCAAACTCCATACACACAAGGCAGAGGCGGGAATCGAACCCCCAACCCTGGAGGTGTGAGGCGAACGTGCTAACCACTAAGCCACTGTGTCTCGCTATTTCTAATGTTTTATTTATTTATGTATTTATTTATTTATTTTTAAACTTCTTTCATTGACATTGATCACTGATCTATTTTCAATTTGCTTAACGGTTTCTTAAACTCACAAACAGGTGAATACTAAAAGCCACCACCAAACCTGCAGGATTGTCATGGATAGATGGTTGACTAGCCAAGACAGGTCTCTCTTGTGTAACTCATCACAAGTGCTTAATTGCAGTCTGTAATTCTGAGCCCCACATTTGTTGTCTCTTCTAAACGTAATGTTGACTGAGAAAATAAGCTCTTGCTCTTTTGCCTTTAGTATCTAATAATAGAACTGGAGCGTTGGTTATTTTTGTCTCCTAATAATATCCATTGTAACTACATTGTAATCTGACATTAGACTGTTAAACTGACAATCAGCCACAAACTTCTAACAGAAATATTGTAACAGGAAAACCGATACAACAATACAACAGAAATACCAGCTTATAGCTTATAAGCTTATTTTCATTACCTTTTCCAATTCACTATTTATTTAAATTAAGTGCATGTTTGTGTCTCAGTCTTTCTTCTCTTCTCTAGGTTCGAGATGGAGCTATGAACTGTCTTGTGGAGATTTACAGACATGTCGGAGAGAGAGTGCGAATGGATCTTGGGAAAAAAGGCTTGCCACAATCAAGGTATAACCTTTTAAAAATATATATTATGTGAGGTATACTTTTAAAAATTTGTGACCTCATCAAAATAGACTCACTGCGCACTTCGGAAATCTTCATTTTAAAGATCCCTTTAAAAGAAGTGCAGTTCCCTTTTTGATGTTCCTGCATGTGACGGAAGTTCTCATTTACAAGCAAAAAACTTTACGTTATATTCTTTCTTTTTTGTTTAGGTTGAATGTCATTTTTAGTAAATTTGACGAAGTACAGCGATCTGGAAATATGGTTCTGTCTGTAGGTGAGTGATTACACATCAGCTAAAGTCTGTATTCTTTGTTTTGGGGTTTGCAGGATTTAATTGTGTAACACTTTTAATCTGACCAGTTTGTTGCATAAGGTACAAACTACACTGCTACGCTGTTTTTTTCCCTCACTACACTGTCAGATGTGTTTTAGTTTAATCTCATCATATTATTTGTTGTTTGTTTTCTAGTGTTTTCTAAAAAAAATAGCTCAATGTGATATGATTTGTTATGTAGATTCATGCAGCCTAATGCTGCATTCACACTACAGTGATTGAATTTCCTCCAGTATTAATAAAGTATCTATCTATCTATCTATCTATCTATCTGTCTATCTATCGCAACACGATATTACATAGCAATTTCCGAAGACCGATTATGCAAATATAAAACAACTTGGTTCAGCAACTACTAATGGGAGTGAAGACAGAAGAGTGCTCATGAACTGTGGCAAAGATCACACACTGAAGAAGAAGCCTCTTTTTTTGTCACATCTGCATTATAGCACAGTTAAATTCTTTTTTCACATATTCCAAGTTTGGAGGTTGGGGTAAGAGCACAAGGTCAGCCATGATATAGCTCCCCTGGAGCAGTGAGGCATAAGGGCCTTGCCCAAGGGCCCAACAGCTGCAGCTTTGGAATGTTGGGGATTGAACTCGGATCCTATGATCAATAACCCAAAGCCTTAACTGCTTGAGCCACCACTGGCCCCTCCTTCGTCTCATATGATATGATGCATATAAACTTAAATATAAAATCTCCCTCCAGAATGTTTTTTTTTAGCGGCAATAAAATTTATGTAGCCAGATGTGGATTCTAGTTGCTCCACTCACTGATAAACGTTGTTACCATGGCAACCAATAGTAGGAACACCTACTGACGTCTTCGACAGTGTAAAGCGGCTGCTGACTTACAGCAATATAATTACTGTATGTGTGAACGCAGCTGAACAGTGACGGTTGTGCCAGGTGCTTCGATTTGTTCTTTTTAATTTATTATCTGTAGACTTCCCTGACATGTCATCAGCAGAGACTGAGTAAAATAAAGTAATGAAAATTTTCCAGTACACTTTTGAACACAGATGAATTCCCACTGATGGTACAGTGCACTTTATTTCAGGACGGTTGCAAACAGCTTTTGTTGTTGTGAATGAGATCGACAGCTTGCGCTTATGGATGCTCATCTCTGTTTTTATGTATTTAGCAGTATAGAGGACTGATACTTTTATTGGCAGTGTTACTGTGGACATCAGTATTGATGTCTAACTTTCACACTGAAAAGGTTGATGCATTCTACATTGTGGGTGATGTTTGAGTAGTTGAATAAGCAGACATTTAATTTGCATTGTTATTTAGCAAATGCTTCTAGTACATGGTGTCATTTTCAGATTGAAGTGAAGGATTATGAATTTGTTTAGCTGTGGAGCATTTAAAGTATTTGCAGTATTTGGTGTCTCTCATTCCAGAATGATGTACAGCTTGATACATTATTGACATCTTTAAGAAGACAGTCACAGAGAACGCCCCCTTCAGTTAGAGTGACTAAACAAAGGCCACACCTCCTTTACTATGACTGACAGGTAATGAGGCCACATCGTCACTGCTGAAACTGACAAGCACATTGGCCGCATCTCTCTTACTATGACCGTTAGGTACAGAGACCACACTGTTATTGTTGAAACTGGGACTTTAGCCACCCCTTCTAAATGGGTTCTGTGGTCACACCACTTTTGTTGAAACTAGCAGAAAAAAAAGACTATGCCTCCTTAAATGAGAATGGCAAGCACAGAGGCCAACCCTTCTTCACAAAGACTCAAAGAGTTTACACTTTCTTCACTGGATGATACAGATACAGAGGTACAAAGGCACAGAGTTCATGTCTGCTTCAGTAGGTCTGATAGATACAAAGGTCATGCCTCCTTTGCTGACAGACACTCTGGCCACACCTCCTTCAATGGGACTGACAGACACACTGGCCACACCTCCTTTGCTGACAGGCAGATTGACCACACCTCCTTCACTGGGACTGACAGGCAAACTGGCCATACCTCCTTCAATGGGACTGGCAGGGAAACTGGCAACACCTCCTTCAGTGGGACTGGCAGACACTCTGGTTACACCTCCTTTAATGGGATTGGCATGCAAACTGGCCACACCTCCTTCAATGGGACTTGCCAATGGCAGTGGGACTGTAAACTGGCCACACCTCCTTCAATGGCACTTACTCTGGTCACCCCTCCTTTGCATACAGACACAATGGCCACACCTCCTTCAATGGGACTGACAGGCACACTGGCCACACTTCCTTCTGTGGATTGACAGATACAGAGTCTTTACTGTAAACATTATGAACACTTCCCCCATCTATAAATATTTACACCCTCAGGCCTTGTTGTTAAGTAGCACAGTGAATAAAAGCTCTAAAGAGTCTTTCTTTCTGCTGAGTATCTGAAGAAGGAGGTGGAAGCCACTCAGTGTTTCTTTGTGCTGTATAAAGGTTAGCACACGTCAAAGCACCCATCCTCCTGCCCATACTGTAAGTTCACTAGAATGGAAAAGTCCCCTTGGTGAAGAAGATGGATGAAATGAAGAAAGAGAATAGACTGGATTAGAGGGACTGGGGTGATGTAGACGAGGAGGCTCGAACAAGCAGCTGCAGCCTCTTTTTTTTTGGAGAACGGTGGCACTTTGTATCTGCAGTCACAAGATCACACAGAGAGGGGAGGAGAAGCTGGGGAGAGAGTGAGAGGGAGAGAGGGAGGGAGCAGGAAAGACAAGAGTGAAGCTATGCAGAGCACAGGAGAGCAAACACTCGCACTTATGTACACACAGTAACTGCACTGCATCGAACATCAGCACACCGGGCATGACGTCTGGGGAAGGTAAGAGCTCTGCTAGAAGTCATTTCTAGCACATTTTCTTCTCACAATATTTATAGACTCTGGCAGGTGATTGAGATTTCACTCACACACACACACACACACACACACACACACACACACACACACACACACACACACACACACACACAAGCTGTTTCTAGACACTTGCAGCGAGTTTAACAAGCTGTTTACATAAGCTTGACTCTGACGGTTAATAGCTGTCGTCATTTTTATTAGAATTGAAGCAGGTGCACTTTAATAGACCTTCGTTATCATTTCTCCGTTCTGTGGCTTTAGGATAATGATGCTTTTGTGTGCTAGGAGCAGAAAGTTGCTGCCTGACTTAGTTTAGTTTATTGAGATGAATTCATCTTGAGTGACATCTTGCTTCGTTCCAGTTCTCATATTTCTTCCACAGGATTAACTATTGATGTTGAAGTCCTTAATTTTTTAACGTGTGCAACGTGATTAACACAAGTTGGTGTTTTTGTTTTATTTTATACAGTATCATTTTTTCAGACTGCATATGAGTACATGGTTTGTGGTATAATTTTATGAAATTTTTTCTTAATCTGAAGCAATCAGGGACATGAAAGAACATTTTATTTACCTCAATGACAATTTCTATTATTTCCTTTTAGGATCTCATTTTTCTTTGAAATTTTTCTATACACATTTAATGAGGTTGTATACGACAGGATAAAATCAACCAGCATATATAGGGGTTTTCTATCATGGTTTAGCATCAAGCACTTAATAGTAGCTAATTTAGCTCTGAGTATTTTTTTTTTATTATTATTCCTGTCAAGCAGGTTTCAGTTTAAAGAGAAACATTAATAGTTATATACAGCTAAAGTAATATCAAATACACTAATCTGTGTGGAAATTAGTTGTTTGTTTTACATGTTACATGATAGTCTCCATTGAGGAGTTAGCCAAACAAGCTAACTGTAGCAATGTGCACTCACCATTTAAACAAACAATTTCTGTTATTTCCTTTTCAAGTTTTAACTTTTCTGTAGACAATTTTAATGAAAGGTTGTACATGACAGGATTAAAGGAACCAGTGCTTATATTTATGAGCATCAAGCAGGAAATAGGAACAAATTTATTAAGTTCCAATGAGAAGCATTAACCTTTTCTAAAGCAATCTGAAATTCACTATTCACTGTGAAAATGAAAAAAAGTTACATGCCAGTCGGTAGTAGATTTGTTAGTAGATTAGCAAAACAAGCTAACTGTACTAGCAGAATGTACTTTCTAATTACTATTAAATATTACAAATTAAAATCACATTTAATAAAAGGTTGTGTGTGACAGGAATGAGTGGTTTTTGTTTCATTTATCAATAGGAGCTTTATGACTTTCTTCACAGTGTCTTTATACATACTGAATGAGAAGTTGTATGTGACTGGATATGATGAATGCATGTTTATAGGTTTTCCAGTTTTGCATGTGGATCAGTAAAAGGAAACTAAGAGCAGATAGGAACTAGGGCTGTGTTTGTGGAACTGATGAAATGGTGGCCCACACAAATAGGAATTAGACATGTGGGTGTGGAACTGATGAAATGGTGGCCCACATACGGTAGCATAGGATTGCTCTGAGGAATCCTTGGAGCCAATCGTTTGGATTTGCTGCTTTACTGTGTCACAGTTTTTATTGCACACAGCTGAGAAATCTCAATTTAAATGTTGCTTGTTGTGCCGTCACTGAAATTGTGGCTCTTTGTCACTTATGTTTATTAAAATGAAGTCTCACCTGCTGTAATATTGCTTGCTAGTGTGAATGTAGGGATAGGTTTGGCCTTGAATCAAATCTGTGTGTGTTGGAGTGTGTGTATGTGTGCAATTATGTGTGTGTGTGTGGCTCACTGGCAAAGGAAGTCTGAAGGGTATCACTTGTTTGACTGATGCTTGTGTGTGTGTTTGTGTGGCTGCCTGGCAAAGGAAGTCTGAAGGGTATGACTTGTTTGACTGTTGCCTGTGTGTGTGTTAGTGTGTGTGTGTGTGTGTGTGTGTGTGTGTGTGTGTGTGTGTGTGTGTGTGTGTGTGTGTGTGTGTGTGTGTGCGCGTGCACGCGTGTGTGTGTATGAAAGGCTGCCTGGCAAAGGAAGTCTGAAGGGTATCACTAGGTTGACTTTTGTGTTTTCAGCAGCCTGTGTATATGTGCTGAGCCCACACACAGTGACACTGTTCTCCAAAACAAGAGCTTCTTTTTATTTAGGATGTGTTTCTTCACCAGCTTTAACACTGGGTTTTTAAAGCTTATGAGAGAAAATCATGTGTCTTTGAGAGCAGATGATGTGAAATTTCATTTAGAGTAATTTAATTTAATATTTAGCCTGTTCCATGGTCACTTGTCAGCTGTGACAAAGCTCAGGAGAGCACTGTTACCATTGCTACCATTCTGAATAGTGGATCGGTTTGCACTGAACAGAAGCGTCCTGTGTTTCCTGTTCTCTTTTTGTCTGAGCCAGAGCTGGAGTAACCACAATGCAGTTCTCCTGGGTGACTACGACTGGGCTTTTTGAGGTTTCTGTGCCTCAGCAGCTGCAGTTATACATACACAATGTCCATGTGCAAAAACCAGGATGCATTAGAGATTTAAACAAACTAGGAAAGAACAATTTATAATCTATTTGAAAGCAAGACCATATTTTTTTATAATTAAAATGATATGATGATGAGTACAAATATAGAAACAACAACAATAAAAACACGGTTACTTTAGTTGTTAGCACATTTTCTTCGCACTTTCAGGGTTAGGGGTCTGATTCATGTGTCTGAGGAATTTGCAAGTTGTTGTACCTTGAGGGTTTCCACTGGGTTCTCTGGTTTCCTTCAGCAGTCTAAACAGTGAACTGGCATCTCTTAATAGTCCACAGTGTTTGAGTGTGTGCGTGATCGGTTGGCACTGAAGTAAAATGACACTTCTATTATTTTATTTCATTTTATAATTTTTTTTTCTTTTTAAATTTTATTTTTATTTTGACTCTTTTTATAACACAGACGGTCACAAAAAAGCATTTCATTCCATGTCGTACTGTGTATGATGTGATAAATGAAACTGCTACAGAATAAAAAATAAAAGATAATAGAAAATAGATGGATAATAATAATAACATTATTATTAATATATTATTGTTGTTTTGTTGTTGTTGTTATTAACACTTAAGACTTAAGAATATTTATGAGAGAATATTTTAAGAATAATGATACAGAATAAACTGACTTCAAATAAAAATAATATTTTGTTATCTTTACCAATAATGTCAATAATCTTGTTGACTGTTTACATCCAGAGTGGCTTTATATACAGTCTCTTTCAATAGGTTTTACTCCAAGTTCTTTTAGTGGACCCAAGTGGAAGAACTCAAAAGTTATTTTTTGGTTAAAACAACTGATTTACTTGACCAGCTATGCACTTTACGCACATTTCCTCCTCCTCATACTTATTAGTACACTCTGGTCTTTATGAATGGCTACAGCTCTGTGGTTAGGAATGTTATTTACAGTAGAAAGCCATCTTCAGTGTCTGAGCATTAACACAGTGATCTGAGAGGCCTAATATGGAGCTACCTGAAACCAGACTGATTAGACATGCGGATAACAAAAATTAGGCCACATTTTAAGAGATATGTAAAGGACACTTTCTGACCTAGTTACAACCTACTTTTTGAATGTTGACCTTACTCAAAAAAAGTAAATTAGGACATTATTGTGTCTTCATTTCTCTGTGAACCCTTCACAGGCTATTGTTTATTATTAATTAAATTGAATTGAACATTGTGCAGCTTTGAGCTTTTGTTGCTTTGATTGAGTTTAAGTTGAATTGCAGGAACGATCTCTAACCCAAACCAGCTCTTTCTTTTTTGACCTCTCAATGCGTCGAGCTGAGGCATCATTCTGTAGCATTTCAGTTTATTCTGTGCATCTCTGCAATTTTTATTGCAAGCGTATAATTTCCATCTCAAGCTGAGAAAGTCCAAACTCAGCAAGTCGAGTCTGTGTGGAATGTGTTGATTGCCGGGTTCAGTCTTTGCTATGTGTCTTGGCTGATTTGTACTCATTTTCCGAATTATGGTACGAGCAGTCAGCTGTCACAAAGAGTTAGTGTGTGGCGTTGCCGTCTAGTGTTTATGCCAGAAAAGACACTGAACTTTCTCTTTAAATAAAAATAACATGCATATGCATACTATGTGCATGTTTTACATACTACTTTACTGATATCGTTAAACATCCAGTGACAGCAAGGAGTCACAGCAATAAAAACTAAGTCACTTCACATATCTGGAATATTTCAGATACTCACATCTCTAGCTCTAGGATGATACTTTAGAGATAAAGACTGCCACCTTGTGGAGAAAGAATATAAGGAGTTGAAATGAAACGTTCTCTCAGATCAGTTTCTAACCTTTCGTTTTAAACTGTTTTTGAGCTTGGATTTTATACATTAATCTGAAATTGGCTTTCATGGCTGAAATGCAGTGAATTCTCTCTCCCAAACACTGACCAAGTAACTTAGGATGTCTGTTATATTTATTTATTTTTCCACATTTATATCCCATATAATCTCTTTTTCTAAGGGCATCTCAAATCAGTTTCTTACACTGACCATCTTTTAAAGTTAAATAGTTGCTAGCATGATTTATTTTAATACCAAAATTAAGTATCTATTCCTCCTTTACTGTCTTGGTATATGAGTTATTTCTCTAGAAGTTTTAATGTGGTACTGTTATTGTTTTGGTGGCACATTTTGGCAAAACGACATCACAATGCTTTTTATAGTATTTAATTTTTTTAATACTTTCCGGTATAAATCATGTATACAGGAAACATGTGGTACTGATCGTGTTTGTCCTGTGCTGTTTTGTGTTTGTGTAGTCGATCAAACTTATTATACACAGGATAAGATAAACCTTTTTTATCCCACAGTAAGAAATTCACTTATTACAGAATGAATCAGTAGAATGTTTCTTGATTTTTTCTTTGTATTTTTCTGATCTTGAACTTTTGGCTACGAATAATGAGTTTTTGAATAACAACTGTGAATTTCCACCACCCCTGTGTCCTCGATCACATGGCATCTACCAACTGGGGAGGGTGAAGGCTGACATGTGCTTCTTCTGTGACACAAAAAGCTGCATCTTCATGAACTTCTGCTCATGCAGCATAACACACTTGATGTAAAGTGCCATGTACTGTATGTCCCCGCTTCTACATACATGAGCTGACAGCGGAGAGGCAGTATGCTGTCCCTTTTCATCTGTTGGACTTGTAGCTGTGAATGGCTATGGCACAGATTGTGGCACTGATGTGTCTCATAATCTCCAGATGATAGGGTGAACTCTTATGTCTTGTGCTACATGAGAATGAAATGATTACTTTCTGTTTGTCATAAAGAGATGTTCCTTACTTATTCATGTTCAGGAGCTCAAGCTCCTTCTTCTAGCTGTCTGTGATCCGTCTGTCCATCTGTCTGTCCTTCCATCTGTCCAAGAATATTGCACAATATTTCAAGAAAGAGTGGTTGAATTTTTATAAGATTCATATGGAATTATGACCAGCAAATGAAACGATTCAAATTTGGGATTAATCCAAATGGAAGGGTCTTAAGTTCAGGCGTTAAGTTCAGTACCTCCCTTTAATTTTGAAGTATAATTTTAAGGATGTTCCTGCTATAATACCTGATTGGTGTCAAGTTCTATACTTGTTTTCATCATCATCATCATCATAAACATTATCTAGCAATTTATTAATTACTAATATAAAAAGTTGTAAGTCATAAAAACAAATTTAGTTGATTTTCAATTTAAATGAGGTGTATAATATTATTCGTCATGTAAGTTTTGAGTATTGTGTAGCTTGTTAGCCCCTCCCCTCAGCTGTAATATAGAGATCAGACCAGGTTTCTACTTTCTGCTAACCCAGTTTACTCCATCAGCACACTGTGTTCCAATAGCAGGGTCCGTTCACTGACTCATTTTCTCTGGTGACGCATCAGATTGTGTCTGCTGTTAGTGTCAGGATGCTTTGGGTGCAGATTCATCAGACGTGTATTATTACAGTGACTGAGCACTTTAGAGGGGCAGATGGTTTGATCTCTAATCAGCCAGTGACATTTTGGGAAGACAGTGGGTGATATGAAACAGAGTGTAATGCTTGAACATGCTATAACTGTCTGCTTACTGTTTAGCATACACTTTTGTTTTAATATCAGTCTACTGTAAATGTACAGTTTATGTTGACAAATACTAATCTTTACCCCAGTTCCCTTCAAGCTAAATAATATTTATAGAAATTGAGATGTGATCGATTCTTCTGATGGCAGGTGTGTGTGTGTATGTGTGTGTGTGTGTGTGTGTGTGTGTGTGTGTGTACAGGTAGAAAATCAAATGTGGCCCTGTTTCCATAGTTACATTTAACAAATTTAAAAGAACTAACATACCACAAATTATGCGAAAGGAAATCATAGCACGCTTTTCAGGTAGCCTAAACGAGCTACCTCAGCTAATTGTTTTGTCAAGCTAATGCTAAAACACAGCTGGTAGCAGCGATGGTCTCTCTGCTAGTAATGTATTAGTAGTTGTAGCTGTGTCAACATTAAAACACAATGAATAATTGATTAATATTTTTTCTTAAAAAGCTCTTTAGTTTCTGTGGCAGCTTATATAATTTAAAAACGTGTGTCATGCTAAGTGTGCTGTTGCTTTATTTACATTAACCTCCTGGTCCAAACTGAAGAGGTTTTTGACTGACTGCAGAACATTTTCTACCACTTCCTGTTATAGTTTTTTGGTTTTAACAACCAAGAGATGAACATTTTGGAGTTGTGATAACTGAAATCAGAGATAAATCTGAGGGATCTGTGTAATTATAACAGCAGCTCTGACTCTAGCAGTAACTCCTGCTATAATACAGTCCAAAGGTATGTCCAATGATTTGTATAGCACTTTTAACAATGGACATTGTCTCAAAGCAGTTTTAAAGAACATAAGAAATATAGCACAAATGTTTTATATTATACAACGATTAATATTATACAAAAGTTTAAGATTAATAGTAGACAGATTTGAATTTGTTTGCATTTATCCCCAATGAGCAATTCTGAGGTGACTGAGGTGACTGTGGTGAGAAACAACTCCCTTAGATGGAAGCGGAAGAAACCTTGAGAGGAAACCTCATCCTCAACCTCATCCTCATTTGGGTGACACTGGAGGGTGTGATTATAAGGCTTAAGGACACATCGACATCCTTCAGACACATTTGTTGCTTTTCACTGGGTATATTAAAATGTGGATTATGATTGTTCCCCTGCAGTATTGGTCTGATTTTAAACTGAAATCCAGTGCATTTGTTTTCATCTGTCTTCATCCCAAACACACATAGCTCATGCTACATGTGTTCACCGGAATCACGGCACAGTTCAGGTACAACAGGTGGTCTCAGGTTTAGCACAGATGTCATATTACCAATTTCTGTGATCTGTGTTAGAATAAACTGTCAGTGTGAAACTGAGATTGATCCTTGGTATCACCTCGAAACCATGAAGATTACTTTGTGCTGCAATTGCAATGAATCGTTTTGAACTCAAGAACAAATGATAACGTCAACAAGATAGACTTCATCTTACAACTAGAATGAAATATTTGACTATATAGTACACAGTTGTAAGAGGGAAATTAGGAAAGAGGTCTCTTCCTTCTATCATCTCAGGAAGTTTTTCTTCACTACCATAATTTCTGGCTTGATCATTAGGGGTCATTTAAAAATGTTTTCATTTAAATCCTTAAATTTATAGATTTCTGTAAAGCTGCTTTGTGACAGTGTGCAATATTAAAATCACTATACAGAAAAAAATGTACTGAATTCAATTGAGTTTATGTTAATTGTTGTTTTAATTCATTAGCATTTTTATAGTAACCCATTCATATCTTGTATGGCGACTGCTCCACATAATCCGATAAACCTTCTGATAGATAAGTAGTAAATACTACAGTATACACAGGTGCAGTATACATTATACGATGTATATAATTTCAGGCTTAGTCTGTGTGTGTTTGTGTGTGTATATGTGCGTTTATTAGCCCCTCCCCCAAACAAGTTGCCCCTTCCCCCGTCTAGTAAAATTGGGGAGGCGTATTTACAGAGTGACACATCATCTAAACGGTGTGTTTCTGGTGTTCTTGTCTCTCTTTTAATCACACACATACACACACATGCAGGGGGAGGGAGTGTGCTTGTATGAATCATTCAGAGATGCCCATGTTCAGTGGCTGCCTGTCCACAGATTCGACCACACACTCGGGAAGAGCATCCTTAGTCACACACACACACACACACACACACACTAACACACACACACACACACACACACACACACACACACACACACACACACACACACAGTGAGCGGAGAAGGAGGGGCAGGCTATGGAGACACAGGCAGCATGAGGCTGAGCCACAGAGTGTGACGGCATGTTGAGGAAACTGGTATGCCGGAGGATCTGCGCCTGTAAGCATCTTTCTTTCTTTCCATCAAGGGAGGGAGGGAAAGAGGGAGGGAATGAGATAGAGAGCGGCAGAAGAGCGACAGATGAAGCCGGTAACAGACAGCAGCTTTGGGTGTGAATGCCGAACGGGTGTGAACATTAGCTAATCTTTATTGAAGAGTGAATGAGAGCATCTTGAAGTGGTGACAGAGGAAAGGACTGGGAACAGATGTGGTTAATTTTTCTTGGATTTCAACATCACTGTTTTCTTTGAACACATGGTGGTGATAATTAGCACTGGATATTTATTTTTTCTTTGAATCTGTCACTGTCTTAGAATCTATTTGTCCTTCTACTATGTGAGAAATGCGATATTTATGGTACTAAAGCTGTAGAAATCACTGAGGAAGAGTGTTTATTACTGGAAGCATGTGTTAGAAAGATGATGAAGATGGCTTTAGTGAGCTGTTCTGGTGTGTTTGTGTGTGTGTGTGTGTGTGTGTGTGTGTGTGTGGGTGGGTGGGGTGGGGGCGTTTTAATAATTCATTAGAATTGATTGCCGGTCTGACACATTTCAGTAGAGCTCTCACGTGTATGACTCAAGGGGAAATATATAGGCACTTCCAATATAAGGTTGTGCTGAATAAGACAGTGCCCTTCAAATAGGAATCCCATAAGCATGACTAGCCTAGCATTGCCATCACGTTGCCTTTAGCCTAGCAGTAACCTCAGATCAGGGGATGGACAAGAATTCACATAACTTCAGCCTAGCCTGGCACTCAAACACACAACTTCTATGGCCAGATTTCCTTTTTACTGAGTCATAATTCGAAAAGTTTGTGTTTAAGTGTGTTAGTATTGTTTTAGGTATATTTCTTCCTTTTATTGTAAAAGTGCAGCCAAGAGAGGTAGGAGCGATTAGAGAAGTTGTGCCAAAAGTTGTATTTAGAAAAATAAAGCATTATATTTTATTATTATTATTATCCACCATTGACACTGTCCTTCCTCAGACCTTTGATATCAGAAATGATCTGAAAGGATGTTCATGTGATTTTGGGTTAGGAAATCACAAACATCACAACAAGGCCAGCCTAATACTCACCTCATAGCTAGCCAAGCATCCACACCACATTGTCACATCACATCTAGCCTGACATGTATCACATCATCACAACTAGCCTAGCTCTTATATCATCATCATACTGTATCTCATCATCGCAACTGACATAGATCTCACATCATCATATCACATTATCACATTTCATCATCACAGCACAACTAGCCTAGCATTTACATCATCATTTCACATCATCACAACTAGCCTAGCTTTCACATCATCAAATCACATCATCACGACTAGCCTATCTATTACATCACATCATCACATAATATCTTATTATGACCAACTTAATTTATAGCCTAGAACTGGCATTACAGTATGACTAGCATTGCTCTTGTCTCAGCAGTACAGGTATCCAAGCACATTGCTCTCCTGGTCATATTGCATTATGGCTAGCATAGCAGTGACATCTTATGACTAAATTTATTATCACACAACATCTAGCTAGCAATTATGGCTATTAGATATTTACAGAAAGCTCTCATAACTAGCATTCACCTCATACTACAGCTAGCTATCAGTTATGGATATTAAATATTTTTTCAGAAACTCTCATGACTAATTTTCACCTCACACAACAACTAGCTATTAAATATGACTATTAGTTGTTTTCAGAAAGATTTCACAACTAGCATTCACATCACAAAACAGCTAGCTAACAATGATGAGTAGTAGATATTTATAAAAAGCTCTCAATATTAGCATTCGCCTCTTACCGAAGCTAGCTAGCAGTTCTACAGTAGCTATTAGATATTTACAGAAAACTCTCATGACTAACATTCACATCACACAACAGCTAGCTAACAATTATAACTATAAGCTCTCAATAATAGCATTCACCTCTTACCTCAGCTAGCTAGCGATTATGGCTATTAGATATTTTTTCAGAAAGCTCTCATGACTAGTGTTCACCTCACATAACAGCTAGCTTGTAATTGTTACTATTACATATTTACAGAAAGCTCTCAATATTAGCATTCACCTGTTACCACAGCTAGTTAACAATTATGGCTATTAGACATCAGCTATATGTTTGGTTACCTTTATATACCTTTACATATTTGCATTAAAACTGTTAAAGTATATAGATATAGATTAGTGCAGGAAACTGTTTTACATTCTTATTTATTTAATGGACATTTTTGCAAGCTTAAAGATTAACTTTTTAAATTTTTAATAAACAAAAAGAAGTACACAGAAATTGTGTTCTGAATTGTAGATTTAGAGAAAATGCTGAATCTAATACCGGCACTAACAGTGATATTTACGGTGAAAAGCCAAACAATTCTTTTACTGTTTGTTTTACTAATTGGATGAGAATCTTGCATAGAATGTTACTTTTATTTACTTGTGTTCTATTAATCTGTATATTTACCCTATAGAAAGTCATTACAAAAAAACATTATATGAATTCATATATACTTATTTCTGCTCACCTTACACTGAAAAAAAAATTAAAGTACTTCAGCAGCATAAATGTGTCAAATTGTGATTAGGTTACAAACAATACAAGATTCTAAAAAGAAATAGAGTACAATATCATGTCTAATTCCTGGGTTGCTAATATAATCCAGAACAGAGAATACTTTATTTAAATCATTTGTTTTTCTTTGACACTAGAAGATGTATTTTCAGAAAAAGTAATATTTTTGATTTACTTTTTATTTATTTATTTTATTAATTTCTTAGATAAGAATATAGATGATGACGACTCTGTGGATGGAGGACGTTCCTCTGCCTCCTCTAAAGGAGCAGCTTCTGTCCGCCGAACAGGATCCATGCGCAGGCCTAGCTCTGGCTCCAGCACCAAGAGCGCAGGTTAGTCCTTAAAAGATGTAACATACTGTAATATTTATTATAGTGATATAATTTTTGTATAAGTAATAATAAGTGTATTTGTGTATTATACAGGCAAAGAGGTGTCAGGTGCTGGTGCTGTGGATGAGGAAGACTTCATCTGTGCCTTTGAAGATGTGCCCACGGTACAGGTGAGACCCACTTTTCCCCCAGCATCATATTCATTTTTCCTTAATATTGATTTTTTTCCTGAGTTTAAAGACATTAAAAATGGTCGAATGTTTTGTTTATCATGCATGCTGTTTATCATTTGTGCTGTTGCCATGGAGCCATCTTTTCCCCTCACATAGACAAGGGTTTTTTGTAGTAAAGCTCTGTTTTCTTCTCTCTGCCTGTTCCAATCTTATTAGCAACAATGACATCTCTTGATATTGCATATATTAACTAAAGGTGAAAATGTGAAAGAAATCAGAGGTACAAATCCAGTTATTCTGAAAGTACATGCACTGCTTTTATATGTACTGTACTGAAATTTCATGTATTGCTGGCTTGTCATTTTTTACTCGCTCTGACAGTAAATATAAAGGTCACAGAGGAGCTCAGGTTGGAGATCAGCCATTTCTGGCTCTGCTCACGAGGACTGTGCTTTGTGCCCATTTCAGATTTACTCCAACAGAGAGCTTGAGGAGTCCATGAATAAAATCAGAGAGGTCCTCTCAGATGAAAAGCAAGACTGGGAGCACAGAGTGTTGGCGGTGAGCGATTTCCTGCCATTTCCTGCTTTTGTTGATAAAATCAAAGTTAAGCTCAGAATTATGGATTATTTATTAGATTAAAGCTACAGTAGATTTGGAAATGGATCTGGCAGCATTCAGTTGTGCCTAAGGCACCTGTATCTGAATACTGTTCTGCTTGTCTGGTTGACTGAAATAATGTCTCTCTTGTGGGAGAGTCAATGAGTCAGTGAGGGAACAGTAAGTTACAAAAAGAAAGAAAGTCAGTCAGGAAAGGAAATTATGTGTAAAAATAAGACAATTAGTGATGTGTAAATGAACAGTGTGTAAGGGTGATTAAGTCAGAAAGAAAGTAAAGAAACTAAGTCTGTTAGTAAGTAAAGAAAATTAGAAAGAAAGTGAATGCCAGTTAGCTTGCCAGTCATTAAAGAATTCATTCAGAATGTAAAGAGAGTAAGTAAATGACCTATGCTTCCTTGACATGTGCATAGACTTGTGGAGAAAAAGCGACCAGAAATCATACATTTTCAGAGAGCTGGTAGTATTCGAGTTTAATTACTATGTTTACGCCTGCAAAACTCTTTCCCAAAACACCTGAATTAAAGCTCTTCCTTGTGGATTATTTGCATGTATTAAAATTACCTTCGGAATTTGTCGTAGCTGAAGAAGGTACGTTCGCTGCTGCTTGCCGGAGCCACCGATCACGAAGTGTTCCTTCAGCAACTGAGGCAGCTGGAAGTAGCGTTAAAGCTCTCAGCTAAAGACCTGCGCTCTCAAGTTGTCCGTGAGGCCTGCATTACACTGGGGTACGTTCAGCTTATCGCTCAATGATCCAATTGGCTGTTAGTTAAAAAGATGTCGCTTCTAAAAGGGTTATAAAGAAAAAGATCAATTAGTTGAAATGCGTTTCGGGTTTGTGTTGAACTGGTTCCAGAATCGCTTTTAAGCCTCATGCATTATGTTACATTACATTGTCATGGAACGGGGGAATGAAGGATGCAGCGGAAGTGCATCTATACACTAAAACACACACACACACACACACACACACACACACACACACACACACACACACACACACACACACACACACGTATATTACATACACATGCACAACTTCTCTTTCTTTCTCTCTCTTTCCAGGTATTTGTCATCTGTTCTGGGTAACAAGTTTGACCATGGAGCAGAGTCCATCATGCCCACACTGCTCAATCTCGTTCCCAACAGCACTAAAGTGATGGCCACATCCGGTGCAGCAGCCATCCGCCTTATCATACGAGTGAGTACAGGTTTATGCTGTTGTTTGCTGTCATGTTTCCTCATCCCACACCGTTAAAGGCCAGATTTACTGCATGTCTAGTGCAGCCGGTTGTTAAATTGGAGGAAACAACAGGAAATCAATGCCATTGATCAGTGCGTTATGTCTGTACCAGCTGCCCAGGCTCATGTTTAAGCATAAGTGAAGCTTCTGCTTGACTGCTGTGTTTGTCAGTCTGAGAGATTTAATAGCAGAGAAATAATGGAAAGGGGTAACTGTTAGATCAGGGCTAGTGACCGGAAGATTGCGATTCTGAATCCCAGGAGTCAACTGTGTTCAACTGCTATATTTTTGAAATGTATTGAGCTTGTGGCAAGGCTGCTGTTGTGTAAGTAAAGAGCAAAGATGTTATAAAGTAATAAGAAAGATATTACAAATAATCCATGAAGGGTTGGTGTGATGTGGCCCAGAGAGAAGCAGAAGGTGAACATTGGACCACTTGTTTTAATTAAAGAACGAGGCATAGCACTCACTTTATATTTGTTTATAGTTGTTTAACAATGCAGCACCTCTAAAAACTCGTTACTTACTGCTTTCACTTACATTATAGTAGCTATAAACAGCCATTCCATCACTAGCCTTTATTTAAAATTTCTTTTAAGGTCCATTGATTTGACAGGAAACTTTAAGGTACTCTTTTCCTCAGGCGATTACAAAACATTGACACTGAAGACTGCTAGGTCCGTGTTCAACATTCTTGAGAATTGAAATACTCTTGCTAAATTAGGAGCTCTCTCACATAATCCGTACAATTTTTATGAATACGTGCCCAGGGTCCTTACTAGAGCTTGAATGAGCCACAAAGCTGATTGAGACGCAGCCTTATAGAAAATTAATCAGCGGCTTTAATAGAACAGCTATCAATCGCTCAGAGTCATTTCTTTACCTCAGCCATTCCTCTTAAGGTGAGTAAAAGAGTAAATTGAAAGTGTGACATACTTTAATTGCATTTGTAACTTGCCTTTTAAGCATCAGAATGATATAAATGACAAACTGCTTATTTAAATCTTACCAACTGCCACTTTAAAGTTTGCAATACTTAAGAAAAGAACAGCATATTGTACCCTTGCAAGTCTTCTGCATTTTGTGTTTTATTTTTATGTATTTACATCTCAATGTGTTTTATTTATGTTTTTTCCCCAGCACACACACTATCCTCGGCTTATCCCCATCATTACCAGTAACTGCACGTCTAAATCCGTGGCTGTCCGTCGGTAAGGCAGTCTCTGTTTTCTCATGAACAGTAGATAACATGTTGAAAGAATAGTCTAAGTCTTTTTATTTTTACCTTCCCAGGCGCTGTTATGAGTTTTTAGACCTTTTACTCCAGGAATGGCAGACGAGCTGTCTGGAGAGGTAAGACCATGGTAATTTTTTGACAAAAATTTGTGACAAACCTGCGTTCTGTGATCACACATCCACATTCACACACAGAGGTCATGTCCTTGAACACTACTGTTATCCCTCGTGGTCTCTTCTCTTCGGTTGCCACAAAGGCTTCTATCAGGACTTCCTGTGACCACAGGATTGTATTAGGATTGAAAAAAATAGTGTCTGCGCGGTTTCCACAGAAGAGCAGAAAAAAACCCATATATTGATTTTGGATCTGCTTTCGCCAGAGCTTCCTTTAAACCCAGTTGACTTTGTGTCATTTCAGACATGTCCCTGTTCTGATGGAAACTGTTAAGAAAGGAGTCCATGATGCAGACTCAGAAGCCAGAATGGTTGCTAGAAAGTAGGTGTTATTGGGTTTTTTACGGTTAAGAAGTCAGAATGTGAAAATGATCTGAATTATCTGGAACATCCTGCTTGAATTTTTTAGGTGTTATTGGGGCTTCCACGGCCACTTCAGTAAGGAGGCGGAGCAGCTGTTTCAAGCCCTCGAACTGACCTATCAGAAGGCTCTGCAGTCTCATCTAAAGAGCTCGGACAGTGTTATGTCGCTCCCTCAGTCCGATCGCTCCTCCTCCAGCTCTCAAGAAAGCCTCAAGTAAGACACGAGTCGAGTTCAACTGTGTGAAAAGGACTGTTTTTTATTTTTTTTAATTAAATCTCCTCTCTCTCCCTCTCTCCCTCTCTCTCTCTCTCTCTCTCTCTCTCTCTCTCTCTCTCTCTCTCTCTCTCTCTCTCTCTCTTTCAGTCGTCCCCAGGCTGGGAAAACACCTGTAGCAAGCAATGTAACCAGAAGTAAGACTATGCCATTTGTTTTAATTGATGTGCCTAAATTGTCCTAGTTTTGTTTTAACTATCCATTATTTAACTGTGCCCCTGTCTCTCAGATAAAGTGGTTAGCTCTCGAGTGTCCTCCTCGCCTGGCTCGTTGCAGCGATCACGCAGCGATGTTGACGTCAACGCTGCCGCCACAGCAAAGTCTCGAATGCCCAAAGTACCCGCTGCTGCTCCCTTCACCTCAGCTGGAGCACTGCCACCCGGCTCCTACGCCTCGCTAGGTAACATATTACATCTGCACTCTGGAGTGGAGCTTGAAGTGAGTTCTGTGGGGAAAAAAATCTGCATTGCAGTGCTTCTTAGTCTTTAGTCTTAGAGGACTATTTGTTCTGTTCTCTTGCACAGTTCTATTTGTTTGGCTCATTAATACAATCCTAAATGTAGACACTTTTTTCCCCTCAAAATAGTCAACAATATAGTCATTCATTATGATTAGGCATGATTCGTTGATGTCAATAACAATGTCATAGTTATTTATATAGCACCATTAAAATCAGCTCAGGTTGAACAGAGTGCTTTAAAACAATAAATACAAACCAATAAATACAAAGCTGGTCAAATGTCAAAGAAACTAAAGTTTTGTGAGGATAGGAGAAGCTATTCCAAAGCTTTTGTCCATCTACAGCTAAAGAGCAATCACCTCTAGATCCTGGAACTGTTAGTAGCGCTTGATCACATGAGAGCTTCAGAGGGATTATGAGGACAGTGAAAAATCTTAAGCACATGTTTCTCTAGTTTTCTACTGAAGCGGTGTGTCATACCATATCTAAAAACACATGAGCAAGTGTGTATGAGATGACATTGTGTGAGACCGGCAGGATTGAGTTATGCCAGTTTCACCAGGATTTCCCATAGTCTTTGTGGCCAAAAAAGCTTGATTTTTGGCACAACTTGCAAGAAACTGTCTTGCATTTTTTTTGTACTTTTTGGAGGAAAAATTACTTTTGTTGAATTTGCAAGCACAGTTTCTTTTAAACTATTACCAGTGAATATGCAGCATAACAGCATATGCAGTTACTTCCTATGATAGCTGTACTCATGTTCACAGTGAATTGAAAAGCACTTTGGCTGGATGCACATTGTGATGATGCCACATGACACATCTTGGCCCAAATCTGCAGTAATTTTTAAAAATTGCAAGCTCATATTGTCAAATTTACTTGAGTTTTACTTGAGTGCTAAATCGTTAGCTATCAGCATTTATTACTAATTAGCTATAGTAACCTCAAAGCTCTTTTAAAGGAATCTAAAGGAAACAAACTTTAGACATTTAGTATGTCTTGGCAGTATTTTGGTGATAGAGTTGTCTGAAATGAGGGCTATTTATTCAGATAAACTCTCCCTTAAAGCCTTTTATGGGTTGAGTGTAATGTAGAATATAAGAATACAGGCAACATTTCCTCCTTTTAGAGTGAAATATATTGTTTTCAATATATTTCTACTAATATATTGAAAATATCTATAATAATCTTTTTATATTTCTTTTTATATAATCCTTTTTAATATTTTTTTTGTATTTAATGGCATCTAGCAAGTTTTGTTTTATATTATAGCACTGACCATTAATAGCACTAATAATAATAATAACAATAATAATAATAATAACAAAATATTGTGCCTTTCATTTGCCTTTTATTTGCCTAAGATGCAACTCCTGGTAATGTGGAGGGTAAGGTTTCTGTCATACAGTGTGTGTGTGTGTGTGTGTGTGTGTGTGTGTGTGTGTGTGTGTGTGTGTGTGTGTGTGTGTGTGTGTGTGTGTGTGTGTGTGTGTGTGTGTGTGTGTGTGGAGTTGGGTTCTATGTGCAGTCCTCTCTGTCTCTCATCTTGTGCTAGTCCCCATGTACTAATGATTCAGGGAAGCCCAGTTCACATGATTCATTTTTTATTAATTTGATTCACATCTGATTTACTTGCTTCAAAGCTGATTCAATTGATTCACCTAATTCACAGTTCAAGCAAAACAAAATGAGATGAATCAGGTTTGTTAGAGCTGGGCATCTCTGTGATTGATGAGATGTTATTGATAGCTCTGATTGATAAAACTATTCTTAATATGTGATGAATGTGATGTGATTGACCTGCTGTGATCGATAAGCTGTGATTAAAACGTCTGCATGGATCACCTGCATGGAGTCTGATAGTGAACTCCAAGCTGAGTGTACTGTCTGTTAGACACCTTCATTTCTATAGGAGTGCTGATTCAGTTAAAAGTGTGTGTATGTGTGTGTGTGTGTGTGTGTGTGTGTGTGTGTGTGTGTGTGTGTGTGTGTGTGTGTGTGTGTGTGTGTGTGTGTGTGTTTATTCAGTAGTACAGGGCATGAAGTGATTGTTTGAAATCTTATCTTAACGATTTTTAGTATATCGATCCAGGTGCTATCAAAACTGACACAGTCTTTGTAACATTTGGTAATAAACATAATCCCAATCTTTAATCTTTTCACAGAGCACCAGTAATCTGTTGTTACAATATATAAATTGTAATCTGCATTAAGTTACTTAATGCATATATGTTGCTATGGAAAAAAGGATCAGTAGAAGGTGTAAAGGTATGAAAATGATAAAGGCCATAATGCATCAGTTTTCAGCATTTGCATTAATTTTACTGATCTACAGAAAGCTACATATTAGTTACAGTTACAGTAGCTGTATGTGTCCTGTAAACGTGTTTTCATAAGCGCTAGTGCATTTTTGTACAGAAGGTGATTCCAGTGCTTTTTCCATCTTAAAATCCCAATTTACATTTATTGAAACTTTTAAAAAATGTTCAAAATAAACTTTGTGCATGTCATCCACTGTGTCTGTCTTTATATCTCTAGGTCGTGTACGTACACGGAGACAGAGTTCAGGCAGCAGCGTCGGAGGCGGAGCCTCTGTTACAGACAGTAGGGGGCGGAGCAGAGCGAAAGTGGTGTCACAATCACAACGTGAGTTCACAGTCAGACACACTAGACGTTCTGTTTATTCTTTGGAAATAATGCTCTATCATCATAGTTATGAGAAAATGTCCTGATAGGGTCATGCAAGAGTTCAGTTATGAAATGAAATCTAAACCATTTCACGTTATTTTCACTAAAGATGTATCATTTAAGAACTGCTGGTTTGTAAGAAATCTGATACGCTTACTATGTGCCATCATGAACACCAGCATGCTTGGTATTGTTGCCCATGGCAACAATCAGAGATGTTTTATGTAAGGAATAAAACATGACTTTATTCTCCTTATACCACAGCAAAACATGTCATTTTTATCTGTTTATAGTTACATTTATAGATCTGGAACATCCATCCATTTTAGCAGCGATAAACCTGTCTTTTTGTAAGGATATGTACCGGAAATGACACTGGAGACTCCTTCTAAAACTTGTTACTATAGAAACAATAATTTATTCAAAAGATCATCATAAACATCATTAATATAGGTTTTGTCACAGATTGTCTTATATAACATTCTCTTATAGAACATTTAACTGTGCTGTGGTACAAGCAAATATAATGACATGCCCAATGCATGTTGGGTAATGTAGTTTCATGGTCATTATGTAACCGGATGCCCTTCAATGCCCCATGTGCTGCTTGTACAAAAGGATCCAGGTCAGCAAACCAAGCAGGTGGTAAGACTCACGGTACAGCAGACTTTCTGATCACTTAGAGCATGATTTATACCACCCCATCACCTAAATGTACAGTTCCTCCCTTTTCCCTAAGTTTACTTAATGCCACGTTGATGTCAGTCACTGTTCGATTTCTGTTTATGATTTATGACTTCCTGTGTAACCATGATCCTGCATGTGTATCTGTATTAAATGTGTGTGTGCTATATTATTACACTATACTACTGTGAGATGTTATAGATACATTTACTAACGTTTCACTCCTTCACTCTCTTGGCATCACTATGTGGTGTATGTGTGTGTAGCTGGGAGTCGTTCCAGTTCTCCAGGGAAGCTTATTGGTCAGTCCTATGGCAAGGTGTCCTCTCTGACCCAGGCAGAGAAGCGCAGTAGGATCCCACGCAGTCAAGGCTGCAGCCGAGAGAGCAGCCCGGGTCGCTCCGGCCAGGGTGAGAACACACACACACACAAAGTGGGTTTGTTGTCTCAGAATGGGAGTTAGCATGCACACAAGACCCACGGGATTATTCTTATTTTGTATGAATTTGAAAATGTTTTTCAGTACTGGATATAGATTTGACACCAGGTTCCTGCACACCTATTTGCAGAATTAGAGCCAAACTAATTCTTTTACCTTGTTTGCTATTTGGTTTGGTTGTATTTCACACAGAACAAGTGGCTAAAGGTGTGTACAGCTCCTTACATAAGTCTAACTTTATTTCACTGATCAGAAAAATTGTGATGGAAAAGAAAACAAGCCAAGGGCAAAAAAAGATAGATATGTATAGATGTAAACAAAAACATTTTGGGATTATAATCCTGTGTCCTCTTGTATCCCCTTTCAAATTACTGTATATCCTCGCATTTCTAGGGTTGGAGGTTCATTTCCCACCTCCACCATGTCTACTTTGAGTTTGCATGTTCTCCATGTGTTCCAGGTTTCCTCAAGATATTCTGGTTTCAGATGTTGTGTGTATTTTCTTTTGTTGGCTTAAATAACCAGAACATGTCACATTTCTGCAGTACTACAGCTCTTTGTAAGAGAATGGAACATGGTAGTTGAATTAATGTGGAAAATGAATTCTGCAGTCATGAATCAATGTACCAAGGAAGAAATTATTTATAGGAAATCGCATTAAACCGAGTGATGACTTTCAGTGTTAGTCCTTGTGCATTATTCACACAGGTTTCATACTCCTTCAATAATTCTTTGACCCTTAGTGACCTCATCATTTGATTGCTTAATGGTTCTGCTCTTAAACCAGTGGAAACTTTTCCATAATCCGTTTTTTTTTTGTGTGTGTGTTTGTTTAATGGGCAAATCATAGGATCATTATAAAACACACCACCATTTTAACAACAGCACTTTATATATTTGTGAAGTATTTTAAAATTTGTTACTGAATGTTTCCTCTGTTAGTTGAGTTACTGATTTCTTGACAATGTGAAGCCTTTGCCTCCTCACCAGGGGCGGTTCTAGGATTTCATCTTTAGGGGGTTTAGCCCTCAGTGAGAATTTAAAACAAGAAGTTCTATATTATATATTATATGACAACTCTGGTAATAAGAATAGTGACATTTCACTGCTTTTGTTTGCCGTCTTTGCGTCTTTCTGCCGATTAACGTTATAGATGAACGCCTCCAGCTCTGACTGCGTGTGCACGCTGCGTGTACCTTTGCTTTATTTATTTATCTGGACAGCCGTTTTATTTCAGGACAAACTGAGACTCACTGCAGTTCACCATCATGAGAAGATTTCGAACATAGAGATTTTTCATTTTTCAGCCTTAGAATTCTTTGAGACTCTGAGTTTCTGTCAGTTTTATTTTCAATTTTATTTTTATTTCATTTGTGTATTGTTTTTAACAATAGACACAGAGCAGCTGTCCAGAAATCCAGATCTAGATTTAGATCCCTATTTGCACAAGCCAGAGGTGACAGAGATGAGGAAAACCTCCAGAGGTGGCAGAGGAAAATGAGGAAGAAACCTTGAGAGGAAGCATCATCTATAGTGGGATTCTAAGTCATCAATGTAGAGGTGTAGAAGAGTAAAATCAAGCACTCTTGAGTGTGTTGAGTCTGAGAATCCTGGGATGAGTACAGGGTTGTCTTTATGATATTAGCAGCAGGTACAGGGACAAATCCACAGTATCCCCTTTACTTCATACCTTCTCTCTTTTCATCTAGAAATCACTTAACCTTCTTTCTCTTTTCTCCTTTGTCCTGTCTTAACTGTTTCATTTTTTCTCTCCTGCTGCTCGGACATGCTTGTGTGTGTGTGTATGTGTGTATGGGGCTGGTAGTGCGGGGTAGTCGTATCCCACGGCCCAGTATGAGTCAGGGTTGCAGTCGTGACACGAGCAGGGAGAGCAGCAGAGACACAAGTCCTGCACGGGGTTTTACTCCCCTTGGTGAGTCTCTCTCTCTCTCACACACACACACACACACACACACACACACACACACACACACACACACACACACACACACTCTCAAACACACTCACACACACACGCACGCACACACGCACTCACACACACACACTCAAACTCTCTCAAACATACACTCTCACACACACACACACTCACACACACACACACTCAAACTCTCTCAAACATACACTCTCACCACACACACACGCACGCACACACACACACACACACACCCGTACACACACACTAACTCTCTCAAACACTCTCTCTTTCACAAACACACACACTTCACACTTTCAAATGTACAAATTTCTACACATAATTCAGAGCAGAACTTTATAAAAATCTGCACCAACAACGTACAGATTAAGTTACAACATACAAGTTTACGCACATTTCCCTGCAAATTCTGACAGATCTGTAGCAGCGATATCAACATCCATCTCATTTGAATGTTATAGCTTTTATAAGTACCAAATTCACACATACAGTGATTTTCTCACTGTGAGTCTCCAGACTCGGTATTATGATGTCATCAGTAGTTATCAGAGTAACAATGTTTCTCAGTGGGTGCCACGTGCGCTCTACTTTCTTCACTCTCATTAGTAGTCGCTGTAACACATCGCTCCATATTTGCATAAAATCAAACTTTTCTCAACTCCTTCATGTTTCTGGACACGCCCACGTCTAGTGGCTATTAGTTACTGTCACTTGTGTCACAGGAAAAACGAATGCTTGCTTTATCACTGCGAATCTCTGTATGTGTAAACACCTCTTTTTTTCTAGCAGCTCTTCCTCTCCCTTCCTCTTGCCTTCACCTCTTCTTCTTCTCCTGCATGCTGTAACTCAAAACACTCTCAGTGTCTAACTAAACTCCAGAGAAATGTTCCAGTCTTTTTTTCTGTCTTGTCTTCCCAGAATGTATCTCTGTATATTTATGAACAATCGAACGATTGCTTCAGTGTAATAGTTGAATTCTCAGCTGTATTTGGTTCTCCTGTTGATCAGTGTCTCGGCGTCACTCGCGCTCCACCAGTGCCCTGACCAGCGGCGACGCTCTGCAAACAGGTGAACGTCGGCATGAGAGGCACCGAACCCCTGACAGGGGGAGCTACAGAGCATCAATTCACACATTTCACACCTCAATATTGTTTGAATAAATAACATAACAATCGCCTTTATAGTCTAATTATACATACATGATAATGGACGAAAAATTTAGCAAGGTGTGAAGTGTGTGATTTTTTTTTTGCAATATTTAATTTTGCTTGTTTTGTGCTGTATGTATACATTTTTTTTATTGTCATTATGGAATTTAGTTGACTTTAGTTTGTTTTTATTTTTGGAAATGTGTCACTGGATTTATCTCTTTATTTATTGTTTATGATTTATTTGTTAATTTTTGGAGCTTTAAAGAAGAGGTTTTCTCAATCCCTATACCTATCACTTTGGTGGTTAATTCTATAGTAATTTGTTATATTTCCTGGTCCAATTTACCCCAAATAGAAACAATTAAGCAAATAAAACCAAGCTTTTACTAACAGCATTAGGGTTGCATCAAACTATCATCATGATACTGTGGTCTTTAATTGTTTTGAAATTATTATTTAAATGAAAACTATTTTCTAATTCTGTTTACTGAGAGTTTACAGTTTAGTGTTATTGTAAATATCTCCTAAATCTTACCTGCATACAAACCTCTACTTTAAAACTACAATAATTTCATCCGTAGAAACAGATACACTGAGTGTAGTACAAACATCACATTTGTTTGAAATTATTTCATATTTTTGTGCTTTGGATTGTTTTTTATTTGGATCATTGTACAATTGTGGTTACATGTATTCAGCATTGCATAT
Source organism: Tachysurus fulvidraco (assembly GCF_022655615.1). Lineage (NCBI taxonomy): Eukaryota > Metazoa > Chordata > Actinopteri > Siluriformes > Bagridae > Tachysurus > Tachysurus fulvidraco. The sequence goes on from NC_062519.1 coordinate 36,695,286, forward strand.
TTATTTATTTATTTATTTATTTATTTATTTATTTTTGTTATATTTTGTGATGATATTTGAGATTTAAAAAATATATGTTTTTGTTCATTAAATTTTTGGTGTAATTTGTCCATTTTGAAAGTTCCTAATTTTAGAATAATGATCAGAAAAATGTTAAAGATATCTAAGAAATATAGTAATCAGAAATTTTAAATAGTCAAACTGAATGAGATAAGGGGAGGGGCTTGTTATGGGGAGGGGCTTGTTTTGATCAGGGTTTGATGGGAACTTCTTGTGGGGAGGGACTTGTTATGAGGCGGGGTTTAATGGGAGCTCTTTGTGGGAAGGGGCTTGTTATTGGGTGGGGCTTGATGGAGCATGTTATTGGGGAGGGGCTTGTCATGGGGGAGGGGCTTGTAATGGGGGAGGGGCTTGTCATGGGGAGTTTTTACTACAGCTGCAGTTTGAATCCCAGTTAGAATAGAGCTCTGAAATGACATCTTGCCTAACAGGAATAAATTACAATAATTCTTTCTCTCTCTTTCTCTCTCTCTGTCTCTCTTTCTAACAGATCGTTTTGGGCTGATCCATCAGGCACGGATCTCTGCTTCAGTCAACGCCATGCGCATCCTGAACACAGGCATGGAGGTGGAGGCAGCAGTGGCTGATGCTCTGGTGAGACTGTGTTCAGTACTCAGCTTTCAGAATCCACACACACAAAAAATTGTTGAGTTTTTTATCTGTTAACACTAGAAGTAAGCAGGAAACATGAACCGAAAATCCTGACATGTCACTGTCTTTGCTTTTCCCTTTTCGGCTCTCTTAACTCTCATCAGCTGTTAGGAGACTCCAGGAATAAGGTTTGGGTTTTTTCTTGATGTATAAACTGTATATTCTCCTCATCCTCATCTTCATCATCTTTAGAGTCACAGAACGTACTAACAAAAAGTCACTCACAGTAGATTCTTATGGAGTAGTTAAGTAAAGAATAAAATATTACTGCATGCTGAAAATGAAATAAATTATTCTTATATCACAAAAACCTGCTCAGGATTTGTTTTATTTCCTTTATTTTCACACAAAGGTTTCTATGTTCAAAGTAAACGATATCAAACCCATTTCTGCTCTCTGAGACACCCCGAGTGCTTGTTCATAAACAGCTTAAATTCGAAGGTGTTATCATTAACCACTTCAATTTGGTTTAAGTTTGTATACAGATGTAAAAACACATCTCACACTGAAAGCCAACAGAGTCCTGACTTATTTTATATCAGACTTGTAGTGATAAAATAATTAGTTTACACCCATTGAAAACGTCCGATGAGATGGTTTTCATTCTGCCGACAGCATGATACACTAGTTTACTGGTAAAAAGGGGTTTAAAATAATCATATAAATATGAACCCATGATTTAAATTACATTCACTGCTGTAACAGAAACTGAATCAACCAATCAGAGTCGAGACATCAACGGCACTGTGGTATAAATGGCCTTTCTAGTCCGGTAACAGCTTTTAAAGCTTAATGACGGTATTCACTTATCCATTGCATGCTTTTCTCCTCATACAACATCGACATATCCTCAAAGAATCAGCTGCATGCATAGTGCTGCGTTATTACCAAGCAGTACAGCGTTATTATATACATCTTGTGTCTTGTTGTGCTTTGTGTTTCATTAGCGGAGGCCCATACGGCGTTGGCACGAGTCTCCAGGCATGTACTCAGATGATGACGCTAACAGCGATGCCTCCAGCGCCTGTTCAGAGCTTTCCTACAGTTCACGGAACGGAGGAGTGCCACACTACATGCGTCAGACGGAGGACGTAGCTGAGATCCTGAACCACTGCGCCAGTTCCAACTGGTCCGAGAGGAAAGAAGGCCTGCTGGGCCTCCAGAACCTTCTGAAGAGCCAAAGAACCCTCAGGTGAGTTCGGGGTTTGTTTAGAGAATTCAAGCAGAAAATGCAGATCCTACATTAGATGTGTAACAGTGAACTAATGCCCTTGTTAAGGCCTTCATTATATCCTGAAAGGGAATATCCACAGTATTACAGTACGGAAATAAATGCACCCATGAGGAATTTAAAACAGATACAACTTTGATGAGGTGGTCTTTTTCTACAATCTCCAGTAACGACGTATTCTACACATGCAAATAATTAACAGATAATTAACTTTTTAATTTTCTGCTTACTTATATATTCCTCTCACAAGTAAACCTGCAGTAGAGGTGACAATATTTATGGTTTACCTGTAACATTTCCCCCTGCTACAGGGACACAGGAGACACATATAAAACCATGCTTTTCTGCTTCTTTGGCTAGAGAAGAGGTCAGACTAAACACATAAAATAATAATAATAATAATAAAAAAATAAAATTCACTCAATCAAAGCTAGTTTATTAACAATAAAAAGCAAAACCATGATCACCCAAAGAAACAGGGAGCGTAGAACAAACCTTGGAGAGTGCTCGGGAAGACGGTGTAAGCTAGCAAGCCAGGAAAGAAACAGTGGCTTTGCATGGTTAGAAATATATAAACAGACAGGAAATGAGCAGGCTTTAGTATTCAGCAGAGCGTTCTTTTACATGGTTGGTAGGATGAATATCTACCACAGATGTTACACCAGGATGATCTATTTCCAGTGTGAAAAGCTCTAATGTACGTAAAATTGTGTAAATTTCATTTCCAAATCACCAATTGATTATTTTTATTAAATAGATTAAATAAATACAATGTTATTAAGCCTTCCGTTCAGCCTTGTTTGTAAATCTGTCAAAGTAATACAGATGAACAAAGTGTATAATTCCTGATTACCACAAAAACTGGAGTGAAATGCGATTCTCCATGATTCTTTAATATTTTGGGTCTTTTTTTGTCTTTCAGTCGTGTGGAACTCAAGAGGTTGTGTGAGATTTTCACTAGGATGTTCGCCGACCCTCACAGCAAGGTGATTCACCTAAATAAAGACATCCTTTTATAAATCTGACTTAAGAAAGAAAACTTATTTATCTGCTGTAATATGATGTGCATGTTGTTTGAGGCTAACAGATTTATTTTTGTTTGTTGTTGTTGCATGGTCTTGTGTTGGTGTGAATCACTGCTTCAGAGAGTGAGTAGTTTCATTCTGGGTTTGTTCAGTGAATCAGTCATTTATTGGTGTAATATTGGGTTTTGTATGTCATGAATGATCAAGCTTGTCCTTCTACCTTCAGGTGTTCAGCATGTTCCTAGAAACCCTGGTGGACTTCATTGTGCTGCACAGGGACGATCTGCAGGACTGGCTCTTTGTGCTCCTCACACAGCTGTTGAAGAAGATGGGTGCTGATCTTCTGGGATCAGTGCAGGCCAAAGTGCAGAAAGCTCTCGATGTCACCAGGTCTGAACTCTACTGGAAAAAACTGCCACATTTTTAGTCTAGTTACATTTTTTTCATGTCTTATTTTTTGTTTCATTCACTGTTTTGTGTCTTCTCTCTCTCTCTCTCTCTCTCTCTCTCTCTCTCTCTCTCTCTCTCTCTCTCTCTCTCTCTCTCTCTCCCCCTCTTTATTTCACAGGGATTCATTTCCCTACGATCAGCAGTTCAACATTTTAATGCGCTTCATCGTCGATCAGACGCAAACTCCAAACCTCAAGGTTGGTGGACTTTTTTAAACTAACATTACTGCACTATTTCTCCATACAGTACACAGTTACAGAAGGGTAAAAATTTATAATCACCCAGATGAGGATGGATTCCCTGTTGAGTCTGGTTCCTCTCATTGTTTTTTCTGATATCTGGTTCCTCTCATTGTTTTTTCATTTTCTCCATTGCCTCTGGCTTTGTTCATTAGGGCTAAATAAAAATGACAATTTTGTAGTTTGTATAAAAATTCTGAATTTATATAATGACGGGATAATAAACACTTTTCTTTCACGATGAATAAATTAAAAATGAAGCTGTATTCCTCCAGGAAAGGAGAGATGTTCCTTTTTCATTGTGAACATTATTAATAACAACTGAAATTGCTTGTTGAACACTTGTGTTTTATCGTACTGTGTTTGAGGCCATTGACTAAAAGCTCCACATTGTGTGAAACGTTTTGTGGAGACGCTGCAAACGAGGGATATTATATATGTAAATTGCATTTAAAACAAAATAATTGACTGTTAATTCATTCACACAGTAAAAATGAATTTACATTACAAGCTTGTGCTCTGTTTAAATAGTATAGCATATTATTCAGTAATTGAGGAATAGAAGAAGCCTTCTTAAATATTTAACTCCTAGTTTCTTAGCTCTGTTGTTTCTGTCGTGTAGGTGAAGGTGGCCATTCTGAAGTATATCGAGTCTCTAGCCCGGCAAATGGATCCCAGTGATTTTGTGAACTCCAGCGAGACTCGCCTGGCCGTCTCCCGTATCATCACCTGGACCACAGAACCCAAGAGCTCAGATGTCAGAAAGGTGAGGGCATTTCCTTCATCTCTCAGAAAACACACAGCTTCCCACAAAAGCTTTTGTGCTCCACCACAACTGCTCAGCTGTAATTGCACACAATATCATCAGTTGTACTCCGAGACGAACTGTATGTAGTCTCCAATGTGGCTTCACCGAGACATCGATTAATCCAATTCAGTTCAATTTATTTGTATAGTGCTTTTAACAATCTCCCATTGTCTCATAGCAGCTTTACAGAAGTATGGAAACAGAAGAGAGAGAAAAGGAAATACATATATAATAATAATGAGAAGAAGAAAAAAATAAGAATAAAAATTTAAAATAAAAACTGAATATATACAATTGAAGTATAAATTAATTTTAAAAAGATTAGCTTAAAATTTAAAATACTATATATATATATATATATATATATATATATATATATATATATATATATATATATATATATACATACATACATACATATTTTGTGGTATTATTTATGTGAGCTTCAAATGAGAGACCGGTATCAATACTCACACCGAGGTCTTTTACTGCTGCACATGATGAAACAGAAAGACCATCCAGAGTTACTCTGTAATCAGAAAGCCTACTTTTGGCTGCCTGTGGACCAAGTAAAAGCACTTGTGTCTTATCCGAGTTAAGCAGGAGGAAGTTAGTTAGCATCCATTGTCTAAAGTCCTTCACACAATCTTCAATCTTATTAAGCTGGTGTCTCACATCTGACAGCTGAAACATATAGCTGCGTGTCTTCAGCATAACAAATGTGGAAGTTAAAAAAAAAAAGTTTACACGTTCTGTTCAACTTTCACAAATTAACACAACTGTTATGAATTTTAAAGCCTAATACAATTACCAGAAGAATAATGTTATACCTGAAGGTTATAAATGAACTACACCACGGTCACATGAACTGTAACTGTGGTGATCAACATCAACAACACTAAGCTTCAAAACTTTTGATCTTATTTAAATCCTGATAAGAACCATTTTTGTTGCTTAATGAATGAATGAATGAATGAAATGTTGGATTTAGTTTGTAAAAGTGTAAGTATAAACACAGCTAGGCTGTAGTAGCCTTTTTCCAAACAGGTAAAAGCTTACAAAAAGTCACATATGTACAATTAAATACAAGGAGGTACTGTGAGAGAAAACCTGGAGGAAAAGCCTGAAGCATGGGGAGAACATGCATTGAGCTTCATGCCCACAGGGTGGCGATGGGAAACGAATCCCGGATCTTTGAGGTGTGAGGCAAACAGCCTGGTTATGATTCAAAGACTCGACTATAGAAACATGGCTATATTTGTACATATCAGGTCTATCAGGTGGTCCACTGTTGGTCCATAGTGGAGCTGATTAATCTAAATTAGTTGATGTCTAGTCAGTAATTCTACCTCCAAAGTGACCTTCATGCCAGGTTAAACAGCCAGTGAGTATTAGTGCAAGATAAATGTAAGCAACCTTTCTGACTGTGTGTGTGTATACCTATGTGTGTGTCAGACCCTGCACAGCTGGGTAAGTGAGGAGCTGGCAGGCAGGCTCAGCTCACTCACCCCCCTCCCTGTGGAGGGCAACCTGGAGGAGAGATGTAAGCAGGTAGTCTAAGTTTTGCTTTAAACCTGCATGACCGGTGCGTGAACCACACATGGCTCAATCTCTCTCTCTCTCTCTCTCTCTCTCTCTCTCTCTCTCTCTCTCTCTCTCTCTGAAGCTGCTCCTATGGATAACTCTTCTTATTCGGGACTCTTTATCTGTTGAATGTGGGAAGAAGGTGTACAGGTGTTTTAAATGTGTATCCACAGATGTATTATTCTTACTTTGCCCTGCTGGGAACCTGTCACTATCTAAAGTTTCTGTTGCTTTGGACTCGTATAATGCGCCACGCATGCCCGGAAATGCCTCTAACCATTTCTTCAGATCTTTCTATGGTTTTAACATCTGTCTCCTTCCATGGCTGCAGTTCCACCTTTATTTATTTATCTATCTATCTATCTATCTATCTATCTATCTATCTATCTATCTATCTATCTATCTATCTATCTATCTATCTATCTATCTATCTACTTATCTATCTATTTATTTATTTACAGATGCAGAATTGTATTATCTAAGACAATCATTTTAAGACTATGTTTAATTCAAGGAAATTGTATTCATAAGAAATCAGATGTGATAACATTGAAAATAATCATTGATATGCTGATGTGATCTGTTTATTACTAAGTATTAAATGATGTCAATAAATTGTTACTATAGAAACAATAATGATACCAGCATTAATATAAACCTGAGATTTGAAGTAATCAACTATTTTAAGAGAATTTCCTGTCATAGAAATTGACCAACACTTTCTGACCAATCAGAATCAAAAATTGTTGTAGAAGTTTCGATATTTCAGGAGCACCGATCAGCTGTCTTTCTACTGACGGAAGCAAGTTACAGCTAATTTTAAACCAGTTCTTTTTCTAGGACACTTTATGTTGCTTTTTTCTCTAATTTCTCTCTTATTTGTATATTACTGCTTCAAGTATCACCCTAGGATACTTGTACAAGTTTAGCTATGGTATAAAGCTTCTGTAAAACAACTTCCTCCAACTCCTCGACCAGTTTACGTCGCTTGTAGTCCTGGTCTCACTGGACGCTGTGCTTGTATCACAGGCTGCTCAGATGGTCCTGATCTCCCTCTTCGAGCTGAACACACCAGAGTTCACCATGCTCCTGGGTGCGCTGCCTAAAACTTTCCAGGATGGAGCCACCAAACTCCTGCATAATCACCTGAAGAATTCAAGCAATGCTGCAGCCATGGTACTCCAACTTTATGCCTTCTGTAATATTTACATCAAACGAATCCTGAAGATTATTATACAATAGGGCTTTTTGCACTAGACTTGCATTAGAGTTAACCCGAAATTGTGATGCCAAATGTGTACAGTGTGAAAAGATGCAGTGTTAGAAGGTTATGCCTAGATGCTTAGCAATATACAGCCAATCATATCACCTCATGCCTCGTATCACGTCAAAACCAGGACGTAGCAACACTTAACAAAAACGGCTCGGTAGTGTTAGAAGTCAAAACAGTAAACATCATGGAAGTGACACTGAAAAATGTACAGAAGTTGGAACTCAATTAGTGTGACTATGTGACAAAATTAACAAAGGCCAAAATAAAGGTTCTCCACCTTCTCAGGTGCAGAACAAGAGACAAAGTTTTTTGAAAGCAAGAGACAAAATGTTATTTGACGATGTCACATATTGTATTTATCCATGCATGAATATTGACACTGCAAATATGCAAGTTCGTGTGAAAAACTTTAATGAAGTGCAAAATCATAGAATTTATAAGCATTTGAAGAATTATGATCCTCTATAGAAAAAATGACCTTTTCAGGCTTTCCATGGATTTGTTCACACAGTAACAAACTCTCATTTGTTTCTCTCTTCACGTTTTAGAGTTCACCGAGCAACACAGTAGGCCGCACGCCTCCAAGACTCTCTAGTTCCCGCACCAGTCCCCTGACGTCCCCCACAAACTGCTCTCATGGAGGCCTCTCACCCAGGTACTTCAAGACTGCTGTAAAAGCCCCAGAACATTCTGGAAGTACAAAGTCAGAATGCCTTTAAACTTACTATTTCCAACCGTTTGCATGCATTTCTGCTTGTGAAACAAAATCCATAAACAAGTAACAAAGCCATAGTCTGTAAACCAAGTGTTAACATATGCTGTGAGAATGTATTCATTCCCTTGACCTGTTCCACATTTTGTATTGTTCCAGCCTGATAAGAAATAGACTTAATTTGGTCGAAAAACATTAAATTTATGATTATAAAATCGAAAGAATACAACATAACCACATATCAGAGTGTGTCCCCAAATGTCAATGAACAGGAGGGCAATAGTCAAAGAAGCAACCGAGGAGAACCGTCAAAGTCATGCTTTCACCACCATGCTTCATTATAGGGATGGTGTTATTAGTGTCATGGGTTTTCACCAACATAGTTCTTTTTGTTCAAATTTGGTTTCATCAGACCAACAAACCCCAACTCCTCCCAGTCTGACCTATTTTATGTAGACTCTTGATATTTAATTCTACATAAATCCATTTCTGTTTCAGGTTCAAAGATTACAAACTGTGGAAAGGTTCAGGGGTGTGAATACTTAAGTCACCGTACACGATTGAGCAGATGCCATGTTTGGTTATGGACCTCTGTTGCTGTAACAATACTAATCCTGTTACAATAACTGTTATGTTGACCTTTTAACACGCAAGCCTGTTTTCCTCTGCTTTTCCTTTCCTTTCTTCTCTTTCTCCTTTTTCTCTTTGTTTTTCTTTCTCCCTGCATCATCCCTTGTTCCTGACTTAGTCGTATATGGGGCTGGAGTTCGAACGGTCTATCAAAGGCCCCGTGTCCCTTCACTCCCCCTCCCTCTGGCCCTGGCACCCCCCCTCACCGACTTGGGCGCCGGGCCCCCTCGCCCAGGTAATGGCCTTCCGCTTGGGGGTCACAGAGTGGAGTCAAAGGTCATGGGGAGTCACTTCCCCATTTAGACACAGGCTGTTGTTCATTACTCATTTACTTGTATTGCATTTATTACACAGGACGAATGTCTCAAAATGTCCAGAAACTTTCTCAGTTTTCTTTACATCTCATCCTTCACATCCTTCTGGGGTTCTTCTGATATCAGATCAATCTCTGTCATTCCACATCAATTGCTTGACTATTCCAAATCTATCCCTTTCTCATCCTTTATTTTATTTCACTGTCTGTTCTGTCCTTCTGTTTTGTTCTCTGTCTGGATGAATATTAAACTAAACCCTCGTTCAGGAGCCGCTGACAAGACAACAGAAGTACATAAAACGAAATGTTCAGCATGTTGTCTAATGCTCACAGAGCCGGTCCTCAAGGGGATCCCACAAAGTGAGCTAAATATATTCAGAGTGTCTCAAACGCAGATGGTTTCAATACACTGCACATTTCTAGTCACACTTAATTACTGTCTAATAGAGATGACAGATAAAGCTAAAGCTGTGTACAGCACTGGGATATCTTTTTCAAAATAACTACTGAAAAATTATTGTGAGCTTTGTTTGTCTTAGGTGTATATCAAAACAAGTTAAACTAAACTATTACATGCATAGATTGTCACATAATATTAGCTTTTTTTGTGTGAACTGTAATAAATATCATGCAAATGCCAACTTGATAATAAAGTTCATTTAAAAACACATTAGAGAGCAAAAAGACACAAATCAATGGAAAATGTGTTTAAGGTTTTTAAAATCCTGTTTATAAAAGTCTAGGTAAATCCCTCCATATTAGTTATTGCTGGTCGTCATTTGTAGTCGTGTAGATTTGAGGGATTAGACTCACTGCGACTTGGATTTATGGCTGAACATGATGCCATATTTTTACGAGGGAGAATAATTCCGTGGAGTTGAATGAACCGAATGATTCTCAAATGATTCCTAATGACTGAAAATGCACTGTGCTGAAAAATAAAATCTGACTAGACTTTTATACGGTGTGTGTGTGTGTGTATGTGTGTGTGCAGCATGCTGGAATATGACACAGAGAACATGAACTCAGACGAGATCTACAGCTCTCTGCGAGGAGTCACTGAAGCCATTCAGAGCTTCAGCTTCCGCAGCCAGGAGGACAGCTACGAGCCAATCAAACGTGACACCAAGAAAGATGACGCAGTGAGTTTGATTTCACTTTGTAGTGAATAAAACAGGCTGATCATTGCTTTATTTCTCCAGCTGTGCTTTGATCAGAAATGCATTATGAAGTTTACTTACATGGTACATGTTAATAATAAAAACATATTTTCTTTCAATCCAGTTGTTTGTATTTTAAGTGTCATGGTTTGTTTCTCACACAGAGTGCAGTAGCGTCCTCCATTGCAGACCCACGGCTAGGTACAGACATGATGGAGGGAGGCCGAACCGCACTGGACAACAAGACTTCGTTACTGAATACACCGTCCCCTCGCTCTTTCCTGGGGCCCAAGACACGCGAGTACAATCCCTACAACTACACTGACTCCATCAGCACTTACGATAAAGCTGCTCTGAAGGAGGCAGTGTTCGATGACGATGTCGAACAGCTTCGTGATGGTAATGTTTTTATTTATCTGCTTATAGATTGATTGATTGAGTATTTTCAATTCTATAACACGAGGAATAATTCTTGGTTCTCCTTTAGGTCGTCGTCAAGAGTTTGGTGAAAACAAAATCATGGCTCCCAAAAGTTATTCTACAGGTAATAATATTTTTACTGATCAGTTTCTTGAGCTGTTCAACAAGTACCTCAGTTATCCGAGGATAGCCTTATTTTGTTTCCTTTCTGACATTGGCCAGGCCCTGCACAGCACTTGGAGCTGGTCGGTGATCTCCTGAAGGAGCTGTCCAATCACAGCGAGCGTGTGGAGGAGAGACGGGCCGCCCTGTTGGAGCTGTTGAAGGTGACCCGTGACGACAGCATAGCCGTATGGGAGGAGCATTTTAAAACCATGCTGCTGCTGCTTCTGGAGACGCTGGGGGACAAAGATGTGAGTGATCTGCTCCATGTGCATGTCAGTATACAGGACTCGCAGAGAAATGAGTAAAGTATTTACAGCACTGTGACCTGGCAGCTTTCACACACACCTCACATACACCTCTTATACACCCCAGGAAGCCCCGCCCCTTCCCTTATCTTGTATATGTAATGTTTACGTTTTCCTGTTTTAAAGTTGCATTAATGTAGCATTGAATGGTCAATAAAATCTAGCTCATTTGAACAGATATGTTATAGAAATAAACTTCAATGAAGTGACAACTCTATAACTACAATTCATTTATATGTTAATGATTATTAGAAATTACACAGAACCGGTTCATGGTCCTAGTTTTAATTCATGATCTAAAAATCAGTAGCGTTACTCGGTTTTTAAAGTTTCAAGGCTTTTGGATCAGGAGTTGGATTAGGAGTGTGTGGATCCATGGCTAACAGGCGATCTTGCTGTTTTCCTGCTCAGCACACCATCCGGGCGCTGGCTCTGCGTGTGCTGAAAGAGATGTTGCGCAGTCAACCTACACGCTTCAGGAACTATGCAGAACTGACCATTATGAAAACACTGGAGGCGCACAAAGACTCCCACAAAGAGGTCAGGCACAAGTGGTGTTTTTTTTTTTTTTTTACTGTTTACTGGATGAACTGGAAAATTCCAGAAAAAAATAAACTGATGAGAACGATGACGACATGTAGGCATTTTAGTCTCTCTACTGGAAACATGGAACGCATCACTTATTTTCTGCTTTTATTTTACTCTTCTCACAATCCAGCACAATAAAATTAGATAAAATTAGAATACAAATTTAGATGCAGAGTATATGAGATGTCATTCATGTTAACATTTACTCAGTTAAAAATGATGCATAGTTCAAAGGTTACATTATTTATAAATATATACATTTCAAATATATATCCTGAGTTTGTATATTTCTCTAAAGATGCTTTTTGGACAATGTCCATTGTTAATATATGGTATATAAATAAAATGAAACTGAATTGAATTAAGTGCCTTCCTCAAAGGCCAAAGAGCATCTCAAGAGCAGTCCAAGTGTCAGCACCAAACATTTTGCCACAGCCCCGGTTAGAAGTACACTTCCTTTAGCATCTCATTGCTGTTTGTTTGCGTTTCTTTAAGGTGGTGCGTGCTGCAGAGGAAGCCGCGTCCACCCTGGCTTCCTCCATCCACCCGGAGCAGTGCATTAAGGTTCTGTGTCCCATTGTACAGACTGCAGACTACCCCATCGACCTAGCCGCCATTAAAATGCAGACCAAAGTCATCGAGCGCATTCCAGAAGATTCTTTATATCAGCTTCTGCCTGACATCATCCCCGGCCTACTACAGGTGTGCACTCACATGTACATGTTCACACACACACACACACACACACACACACACACACACACACACACACACACACACACACACACACACACACACACACACAGAGTCATTACATACCTACTGTAGTACACTTAGATGTTCAACCCTGTTCTAGGAAAACTCTGAACACTACAGCAATAAGGTTTTTTTAAACAGTGCTACAGGTTCACAGAGCCATGAGCAAATACGTACCTAATAACAAGACTGTTGTGTCCTGTTTTTTTGTATGTGTCACATTCAACTGTGTGTGTGTCTGTGTTTCAGGGTTATGATAACACTGAGAGCAGCGTGAGGAAAGCCAGTGTCTTCTGCCTTGTGGCAATTTATTCTGTGATTGGAGAAGGTCTGAAGCCTCATCTTGCCCAACTGACAGGCAGCAAGGTAAATCTGCAGACATGTGCATGTTTTTGTGCGTGTGTATGTACATGTGTGTTTATGTGTGTGTATGTATGTACTTGTATGTGTGTGTATGTACGTATGTGTATGTATGTATGTACTTGTGTGTATGTACGTGGGTGGGTGGGTGTGAGATTTATTTGAAAAATTGTCATTTCATTTATGTTCCAATATGTAGTTTACAGATAAGGAACGTTTTCTTCAGTCTGTATTTATTATTCCTGTTGTTTTTAATAAAAAATCATGAACAACTATCCGACCAGAAAGGCCAGAAAGAGAGGGTTTGTCCCTTGTAAGTCTACAGTAAGTATGTGTTATAATCATGATAAGCCTTCAGTCTGGTTTTCCTCTTGTCCTCTGGCAGATGAAACTGCTAAACCTTTACATCAAGCGAGCCCAAACTACCAACAGCAACAGCAGCAGCTCCTCTGACATCTCGTCCCACAGCTAAACCGACCAATCACATCGGAAGCCAATCCTAACCTCACGCCCCGTCCAGTTCTACTGAAACAACCCGGTTTCAGAACATCCCAGGGTCGGAAGTCTTCTGCTAATGAAAGGACAGTATGTGGTACTGAACTGGGTTGCTTGTATTGCTCTACTCTTGAATCTTGACTCGTGTAATGTATCAGACATCTGTGCCTCAGTCCAGTGGACCTGTTTGTCTGTATTCTCAGTCTGTTTCTACACTAAAGGAGAACTCTGGCTTTTTGTTGTTGTATTTAAATCTCTCATTACCACATCTACAGACTATGTGTAATAACAACAATTTAGAAAACATTTTTCATTTTTTAGAAAATTACCCATTACTGAGAAAACCTCTTCATATACTGCTAGCTTAAAATGAACGTCTCGAGGCAGTTGTCTAGTGGACAAATATTTCGAACACTTTTATAAATTTATAAGTTCATTCTGTAGAAATCTTTCAGAATCAGAACATTCTTGTGAGAGAGAAATTTGATGGTATATGACATAGACACTGTATCTATGTGTATGTGACACAAAATCGTATCTGATGAACCCAAACATGCCAAAACATAAAAACATTTTGGTTGAAGTGGTTCGATCATTTAGAGTTTTGAATTCTTGTTATACAGACTTAAACATTCATTCAGCATCTGCCTTTAGACATGTGCACCGAAGTTTAAATCTAATACATGCAAATGTTCATGAACACGTTGGTGCTTGGACCCCTTTAGAGAAACCGTTCTCTCAGTACTGTGAAGCATCCAGGGAAACTCCATACAGAAGAAGTCTGCTGTGATTACACATATTCTACAGTTCTGGTGTGTGAAGATTATAATAGGGGAAAAAAAGCTGTAGTACTCCTTTAAGCTCTTTTTAAAAACATCATTCTTTCAGCAGCTTAGCGAAACTATTTACTGTTGCTGGAGGCATTTACAAAACAATCAGGCATCAAGTTCATGTAAAAAAAAGTTCTTGGTTGAAAAAACAACAATCCGCTGCCGTATAATTCTTAGCTTTTGTCTATTCAGCGAAGGACGTTTTAGTAAATGTATAAACTAGTTGAACATTCATTCCTATGTAGGGGTTTAGACACCTTTATCACACTTCTTCTGCTTCAAATGTCTGGAAAATTTTGAAATTTCATGCACACCTATAGAAATTTCACTTTTTGGGGGACTTTTAATTCTAAATATGCAATTGATTGTATTTGTATAGTAATTGTCCTTTTGTCCATGAAGAAAGGAATGAATTTATCCCTGGTTTAATTAAAAAAAAAAAGAAGAAGAAGAAGAAGAAAAAAAGATTTTCCCGTTATACAGCACCTGAATTTGCTCGAGGATCATTCGGCTAGTTTAGACCAAGAACAGAGATATAAAAGGACGTTGCTTAATCTGCTCCATAGACAACCTTCTTTCTAACTCTTTCTATCTTAATGACGTTCACAGACCCAAATAAATCTTTCAGCTAAAATATTCACCTGACAAAATCTTCAAAATTCGGTCGGCTCGTTTTAGATTAAAATACTGATATGAAATGACATGTCGCTCCGATACGACTTATATATATTTAGTGCAAATGTACATTTTTTTTTTTTAGAGCAATGATTCTAAACTGATCCAAATTGGATTTACTTTTAGCCAAACCACTTATCCAATTTTCTGGTTGTGTGGAAACGTCTGTGGCTGTATGGCCTTTTTCTTCAAGTTCTTCCTCTCACACAGCTGCTGTTGATTGAACCCTGGCTCTTTTAGTTACACTTTGTGCTCTTCAATGCTGAATGTTGAGCGTGTTGTGTTAGTGTTAAGATGAGATCAAACATTTCTAGTATGTTGTTTTTTTTTTGTGTCTCTGTTGTACATCTAGACACTGAAGAGCAGTAGGGAACTCGCTGAATCGGAAAAAAGTCGACAACACTTTGCCCTGGATGTGTAATCTGTCATTGTGTCCGAATGAACCCGGAGTTGCACGGTGTTCAGTCATCCAGGTTACGTCTAATGTCTTGTAGTAGTGAGGTTAACAACTAGGGCATGATTTCTAGATCGTTATCTAAAGCATAGGTTCTCAAACTGGGGTTCAGGTACATCCACTACAGAGGTCTGAGAATTATTCATGTATTTATGGCGGTAAAAATCACAGCCCACTTTTAATATTATTACTGAATCGTTCCTATTCCCCCAGAGTTGTTGTTGTGAGGCCGTCTGCCTCTCATTAATAAACACACTTTACACATTCAAATAATGAGGCTAATATCTGAACGAGTTTTGTTTACGCTCGTGAATCAGTGCTGAGAGAATTTCTGTAGAATTTATTTTCTATAGTCCAAAAGAGTCTCTGACTGCAAAAAGTTTGAGAACCTGTGATTTAGACTTAATACTACAGGACAGATTATACTAATAAACAATGTATTAAAGTCAGAAAACAGTACAAAGAGTTTCACTGGGGGAAAAAAAATCTATGCAAGTAAAAAAGGAAAAGCAAATTCATGGAATGTGTATAATTAGCAGAGAGATTAGTATGTAAGAGCTCGACTTATCCAACTCATTGAAACTCATTTCTAGAGTGCTTTACTAATGCACTACTTATTTCAAGCTTGAAATGGTCTCGTTTTTGATCATATTTTCTGGAAAAATATAAACCAAAAGCGAAATGATCCACTCATTATCTGTTTTGAGGCTAAATTACAGCCGTGTCTAAAAACAGACATATTAACCATCTAAATGGTGGAATCTGCCTCCATTGGAGAGATTTCTACTTGCTTAGATATGATGTGTGGCAGTGCTCCAGTGTTTGAACATTTTAGCGATGTTTTAATCGACCATTCCTTCTGCATGCATGTTTGAAGCATGCGTGTTTTAGCAGTCGCTTGCGAAATCTGGTCTATTCTGGTGTAAAACCAGTACTGTAACGGTGTGTGCAGGAAGCAGCATCGTGCTGTAGTTGACTGAGTAATAATCCTGGTTGTGTGTATACTGTAGATATGTTTACATGGATACTTGCTAGGAGCCCAGGCTTTGGTTACAAAAGTCTAGAGAGGCTCAGTGCTTTGTACGTTCCCTTTCCTCACTATTCCAGCTAACTGACTCAGTTCACTTAAGCTGCAAATGCTTTTTTTAGGTGGTGCGTGCGTGTGTGTGTGCGTGTGTGTGTGCGTGTGTGTGTGCGTGTGTGTGTGTGCGTGTGCCTGTGTGTGTGCGTGGTTAAGGGGAATCCAGTGTTTTAAAGGACTGTTACTACGGCAGCCAGTACGATGCTTCTGCTGACGTATTAAACTATTATAACTCTGCCTCTCGCTTTACTGTGCATGCCTTTCGTTTAGCTGCTCTTATTTAATATCCATATCTGTATTTATGTCTTTTATTTTGCAGCAGTAACTGTACATAAAGACCCCTTTTTTGTTGTACTTCCACCTGTGATAGAATCTGTAAACACCATTTGCTCTAGATAAAGCAAAACCTCTGAGTTTCACAGTCACAGTCTCAGTCTCTGTCTTTCTTAAAGTTTTGATCTGTTTGTAAAATAGTTTTTATAAGAAAGGTTTGTTTCAGTTCTAAATTCTAATTGAAATCACATTGTAAAATTGCCGGTACTTGCATCATCATTGTAAAACTTTACGAAGCACTTATTATTCTGTACATATCATACCATGCTCAACCAAGGCTTACTGTTAACACTACATTACGTGGTAGAAAAATAGTTTAACAAACACGATTAATCGTATATTATATTTATTTGGCACAAAATTTTTATCCTTTTGTTGTATATGTTCAGGGCCATGAAGTCCACTAACTCCACTCCCCAGCATACACCTCTCCCTTTAAACATGACTGCCATGGACTACACTTCCCAGAACCCACTGTCACTTCCCTGTTCAGTCACCCAGCTACTAATTAAACATATCTGTGCGTAATCAGCCACGCAAGTCTCAGACACTTTTACTCACAATTCACCATGTTGTTCATTAATAAATATAGATCAATATTTACATTTACAGCATTTGGTAGATGCCCTTATCCAGAACAACTCACATTTTCCCTCATTTTATGCAACTGAGCAATTGAGTGTTAAGGGCCTTGCTCAGGGGCCCAGCGATGGTAGCTTGGTGGACCTGGGATTTGAGCTCACAACCTTTGGATTGGTAACCACCTTAACCACTAAGCTACCCCATCCCCATTCTCATCCCTATCCCTTTCCTCATACCGACTCCTTTCCCCATCCCCTTCCTCATCCTCATACCATCCTCTTCCTCATCCTCATCCCCTTCCTCATTCTCATCCTAATCCCCAACCCCATTTCCATTCCATTCTCATGAACAATCCCAACGATGGAGGAAAGTTGTAAGTGGGGCAGAGCTTGGCTGTGTGTAAAAGAAATAGTAAACATTTTAGAGTTGGATTTGGAAATCTGATGGACGAAGATGTTTTGGCTCAGACATGCCCTGGCATATAGTGATAGTCGTGCTGTTTGTGCATGTGCATTCAAAGTCAAGTTTAAACCAAGCTCGTCTGCTCCACGTTGAGGCAATTCACACCAACCCATGTGGAATATTATTCTATTACAACACATTTCCCAATAAACTGGTAAGTAATTTATTTATGTAAAGCCCTTGATGTGCTTAATGTGCATGGTGTGGTTTGGGACACAGCCTTTAATTCTGTGTACATGTATGGGAATTGGGCCAAATTCCAAAATCTTCCTTGCAGCTACAGGAACTAACCGCAGTGAGATGTACACAGGAGATTCACAATCTTCTGAAAACAACAGGAGACAAACTTGGAGAAGTCAAAACAATTGCAAATTGAATCCTTACTTCAGATCATTTCCTGCTTTAGTCCGAAGCCTTCTAAATATCGCTGTGCACTTCATGCTACTTTGTTCCATTCTTTATACCTTTCTCTTATTTGATCTGTCAGTCACAGTGGTAAGTGGACTCGTGTGCTGGCTTGCAGGTGATTTCATCAGGGAAGGTTATGTGGAGGAGGAAATGTTTTAGACCTTCTGAGCTTCACACTGACATCACAGCCTGAGGCAGGAGAGAGAGCTCATCACATCATCCTGCTCCACAAGCACACTCCATTCTCTCCAACTCCTACTAATTAAATCCTCCAAGCTGGGCTTAACCTTTTTTTTCTTATTTAAAAAAATGGGTTTAGTACTGATTATTTAATTTTTCAGAAAAACTAAAGCTGAAGTCTGCTCCAGCTGCATGCCATAAACATAGAGACTGAAACTGAATGATAAGAAGCACCTTAACCTTAACATTTACACGTAAATCATAATCCCATTTTCACTACATTTTAGCTGATATTTTATAAAAATGAATCTAGTTATTGTCCAAATTTGGACTTGAAATGAACCTAAAATGACTATTAACTGTTATTGACATGATGGGGAATAAATCAAGCCCAAACCCTCCAAACAGTGCTTTATTCCATAACAGTTTGATTCTCGTTATAATATTAATGAACAGAGCACATTTTATCCATTTGTAGGTGATGTAAACATTGTGCAACCTTAAAATAATAAGTTGCTTCCTGTTATGAATTACATTATAGCAGCTATTTCCACTCATTCAGCTTGTCCAGAAGTTCAGAAAGGTCCAGAAACGTCTTCTAAAGGCTACAAAAGACTTTCCTGTAGTGTAAGTATTAGTTATTGACTCTTACAGCACACATTTTTAGCGATCCCTTCCTTTGTGGGCAGTTGTGGCCTAATGGTTAGAGAGTCTGACTTGTAACCCGAAGGTTGTGGGTTCGAGTCTCGCACCGGCCACAACTGAGGTGCCCTTGAGCAAGGCACCGAACCCCCCCCCAACTGCTCCCCGGGCGCTGCAGCATAAATGGCTGCTCACTGCTCCGGGTGTGTGTTCACGGTGTGTGTGTGTTCACTGCTGTGTGTGCACTTTGGATGGGTTAAATGAAGAGAACAAATTCTTAGTATGGGTCACCGTACTTAGCCGTATGTCACTTCACTTCACTTAAATTTTCAACATGTCTCTAGAAAAAATCTGAACCAAGTCAATGCCTTTTTTTTAAATCAATATTATTAATATTATTTTTTAATATAATGTTTTTTATGCCGTTATAGAAAAACGAATCAACACCTTGTGGGTGATCAGATTTGAGAATAAATAACAAACACTTCTATAATTAAGATTACAATTTGGCATTACCATGTGGAAAGAATATCATGGTACAGAGAACTAATAGAAACAATATCTAACATCCCTAGAAAAGTGCAGTGTTTTTTATAATATGATTTTGAAGGGCAAAAGGATCTTCAGTCTCTAAAGCAGACTTCAGCATCACCCGATCCAACAGAACTGCAGTCTGATGAGAGTTAATGAAATGCCCTTTTACGTCCAAAAGCTAAAGCAGCTTGTCAATCAAACCACTTTTATGATTCAAGGTGAGGTGAAAATAGTCAGAGACAAGACGCTTTGCCCTGATAGCGTTCGTGCAGTTCCTCAAACTAACAGCAGGTGGAGTAAGAGAGCTGAACCAACGGCAGCGACCCAATCGACCTCGACACATAGTACAAAATTAACAAAATTCAGATACATCAAATATTTAGTGCGTAATATTTCTTAATTATGTGGATGTAATTGTGATATAATGCAAATAATCTGGAATTAATACAAGATGTTTATGTCATTTGGTGGATGAGAAACTGCTGTTGAGAAAATCTGTACATATAAATAACAATAATAATAATAATAAT
The DNA here is from genome assembly GCF_022655615.1 of Tachysurus fulvidraco. NCBI lineage: Eukaryota > Metazoa > Chordata > Actinopteri > Siluriformes > Bagridae > Tachysurus > Tachysurus fulvidraco. Next base: position 36,715,222 of record NC_062519.1, read on the forward strand.
AATAATAATAATAATAATAATAATAATAATAATACACGTGTTTGTGTGTGTGTGTGTGTGTGTGTGTGTGTGTGTGTGTGTGTGTGTGTGAGTGTTAATTAAAAAAAAAAATAAGATTTGGAATCTATCTGTTAATCTCAGTCACACAATAATGCTGATCAGCTCAGTTTTTGAACACTGCTATAGATTGCTATAGGTCACATTTCTTTCCAAAGTCATTAAAGTGTAATGTGAGTAGGCTTTAGAGCAGCCAAAACTTGCCTAAACAAGCCCAGTGCAGGAAAGAATTAGTCCAAGCTCAGGCCTGGTGATATCAAACTATCCTGACTGGGCCTTTCAGAATTGGGAAAAGAGCTGGAGATGGTACAGTACAGTATATATACTACATCTAGATCACAAATGTGATTACTTTGCTGAAAGGTTACATGAGCAACATATAATGACTCCCTACAAAACTTATGCACAACAGACAGATAGATGAGGTTTATATTTCTGCTGAATGAGACGGCGGTAATGTGGGTGGCGTTGCTTCCTCACAGCTCCAGGGTCTGCAGTAGGTCAGGTTACTCTGTGTGGAGTTTATCATGTTCTCTCTCTGTCTGTGTTGGTGTCCTCCACGTTTTCCAGTTTTCTTCTGTTTCCCAAATACATGCCTCTAGGTTTATTAGCTGCACTAGAAAAGCCCCCGGGTTTGAATGAGTGTGTGGACAAGTAGCCAGTCTACTGTACATACCTACATGCTTTTAGAAGAACACCAGAGAACCCGGAGGAAACCCAGACATTATGTTTACGTGAGATAATTTTAGACATTGGGTGAATTCATCATGACTGTATAGATTGTTAAAACACTGTTTACACAGTATGTGTACCATAAATATTGCAATCCGAATCAGATATTTGTTTTCAATATTCCAAGCAAATCCAGAGAGAGACTGGCATTGTCATAACACTTACTGTAAACACTTAACACTGCACTGTGCATGACATTTCTTAAATCCGATTGCAAAAATTTGCAGATTCAAGTGTTTACATGGCTTTGTTTTTCATTTCTTTCAACATTATTGGATTATTTCAGATCTACATAACCCTATTCAGTCCATTCAAACTGTCATTCAGATCCGATTGAGCTATCCCTCCGATTACTAACCGATTAATTGCTTGGATATAAACAAACTGTATCAAGGCCCTCAAGCTCAACCTGGGACCATAGAACTGTTAAACAAATAACAACACAACCCCCTTGTGGTTGTGGGACGTGGTGGCTTTGTGTTTAAGGCGTTGGACTACTGATCGGAACTCGGTCATGAGTTTAAATCCCATGTCCACCAAGCTGCCACTGCTGGGCCCCTGAGCAAGGCCCGTAACCCTCAATTGTTTAGTTGTATAAATTGAAATTAATTGTAAGTCACTCTGGCTAAGGGTGTCTGCTAAATGACAGAAATGTAAATGTATTGTTTCGCACCAATCATTTAATATTTATTACTTTATTAATATATTACTGCATTAATGTTACAATGAATAGAAAACTGACTATAAGTGATTGATATTAATGTCTAGCTCTTGCTCCCCTGTTGCACTCCAACTCTTTTCGATGCCCTTGCATTTCAGAAGACAATAGAAAGTTTTTAATCCCTGCAGCATTTCATGAATAAAATTATGGCATGGTAATTGAGCGATAAAGCCTGATTTGACTGCTGATCGGATAACTGACTGTATTTCTACATATGTCCTGACAAGTCATCAGGAATGAGCGTGTCATCTTCTTCACTCAGTGTGTCATTGGGATCGAAAAGCCTGAGCACTGAAGCTGAAAATGGCTCTGCTGCTGTGACGCAGAGCGCTATGAGGTTCATCGCTGAGTGTTTTCCTCTGGCTGTCTCCACTGACAGATACATTTACATCACCTCCATTCATTTACTGTAGAATTCCTTCTGGCTCATCGATCATTCCTTTCAATCAATTCAAAGGCTTCGATTGAACATGTGTGGAGTTTAAGGCCTGTAGGTCAGTGTATTTACTGACATGTTTGTGTTATACAGTTTTACATATACACAGTTTTGATAGCATAGCTTGCAGAAGTATTTGATCTTTGCCACATTTAGGAATCCACACACACACACACACACACACACACACACACACACACACACACACACACACACACACACACACACACACACACACTGGTGTAATCAATCTTCACCAGAAGTCACATAAGTTGTTGAGTTTATTTACTTTTACTAGAATCCAAAAACTCAAGGTCAGCCCTGAACATCTTTATCGTGTCACACGCATGAAATCATATCTTTATAATCAAAGTAGACACTCAAGACCTCAAGAATTTGTAGTATTTTTTTGTTTTTCCCCAAGCCTATTAGAGGGTATATATTCATGTGTAAGTAAAGAAAAAGGTTAGTTCAGTGAAAATTGTGATATCAAATCCATTTCTGTGCTCTGAGATGCGCCAAGTTCTCATCTTACAATTGCATTTACATTTACAGCATTTGGCAGAAAGCATCTAGAAATTTATCTTAAGTATCTAAAATTTTACTTTCTTTCTTTCTTGCTTGCTTTCTTGCTTTTTTTCTTGCTTTCTTGCTATTTTGCCTTCATGAATAATTAAGGCAGCTTGGTTCTTTCATGTTGCATTATTATAGAACTTTATTAATCGTAACCCTAGAGGTACTTTTTTAGTTTGTGGCTCATTGAAAGTTCATCCGAAGCTGTGAGCTCTATAAACTTTCTTGGCCTAAATCTGTAAGTATCTCTCCCCAGGCACCAGTATTTATTTGTTTAATTTTTAGGGCTGAAGCACAGTGTTAACATCTGAGGTATTATTGGGTGTCCAGTGCAGGTGTGTTATCCTCGGCTCTCGTTACAGCCCGGTCTCTCTCTCAGGTGGCCACGTCTCATCTTCGGCACCGGATTCTCATCAATATTCACCCAGTTGCTGAAAATTAATTTTATTAAAGGCTCTCGGTTCCCTTGGCCAGGTCTGACTGTTTAAGCATCTTTTTAGCGTATGATTAGCGTGCATTTCCCAAACCTGGCCAGGAGTGGCGGCTGGGTCGGGGAGGTCGAGCCAGTGAAAGAGAACGACTTCATTGTGAGATGACTGCACCATAAATCATCGGGCCTTTTCTATAAATCACAGCAGATGGCGGGGAACGGGCGCGGGCCCGTGGGAGTCCCGCAGGCCCAGGGCATGCTGGGTACGCCGGACTGCGGCAGACGCCGGCTGTGTAGGAGGTCAGAATGTGCACGGTGTTCCGTTTTGCCGCAGCAAAGGAAGGAAGACATCGTGCTGAGAGAGATGAGACACAGACCTGGAGGTCTGAGAGATCCACCTCTCTATCTTGGCCCGCAGTTTCAACATGCCTTAATCGGCCTGATTAGTATGCATGCGCTCAGCTCCCGTGGCCCATGTGAGGCCTGTCAGACTGACATTAAAATGTCTCGTGTTGGGGGACTGTGGGGGGCGAGCTGCCCGTCACATCATCCATTTTGATTATGAAGACGTAATTGAGCTGAATGTGGGCCGTAATGCAGTCACAACGCAGCACAGACTCACACACACTGTCATTGTCTCAGTTGGCTTTAATTTACTGCTTTTGAAATTTTTCTCATCATTTTTGCTTGTTACCGTTCCAAATCATTTTGACAACACAAACTACATATTCGAATTTCGAATTCGAATTCGTATTTGCACTCATGCTGTTTTCACTTTCTTTATTTTAACTCCTCAGTGAAATGTTTTGTGGAAGCCTGTAGTTTTAGTGTCTAAATATTTTAATACTTCCAGACTTTAAACTTGAAATGTAAAAATGTCAGCTTATAAATTTTATTCATTTGGTTCAAATACAGTATAAAATGTCATTTATAAAATTTCCTTTGAGTCTTCATTTTTTATTAAAACTGTAGACATTTAGCTTGCGTCTATGAATTTAAGCCATATGTGTAGTGACTGTTAATGAATATGTTTATAACATGTTATAATGCACTTATAGTGAATATTACACATTTTTATAATTACGTATGAAAATGTGTTACACTTTACTGCAATGGATCAAATCCAATATAAACTGTTAATTCTTATAGTGTCCATTTGTTCATCACACACACACACACACACACACACACACACACACACACACACACACACACACACACACACACACACACACACACACACACACACCATTATAATGCATTGTAAAATGTTTACATATTCTATAAAGATTGTATAATATCTTATAGATAGATTACATTATTATTATTATTATTATTATTATTATTATTATTATTATTATTATTATTATTATTATTATTATTATTTATTAATTAATTAATTTATTTGTTAACTTATTTATTTATATTTCTTATTATAATTATTTATAATAAACCAAAAAAATGTGATAATTTTAGATTTACCAATTTTATTTTTAACCAAATAACATACTTCATATGTTAGTACAATAATAATGGTTTAATTTTTAGCTTTAAAATGCACCTTTTTTATTTTTTCCAGATGTTTTACTGTAGTACTTTAGATATTTACCTTTTCTTTAAAAAAAAAAAAAGTAAAACAAAAAATTTCAAAACAGAAAAACTTGCGTGACTTCATAATCTTGCTAATGATAGTGATGGAAAGGTTTTTTTTTAAACATTCAGCCATAAGTTTCTATGTAAAATGTAAAGCCTATATGAGCCCTGATTCACTGTAGCACTGATATTTACACCCTCCAGTCGGGTCACTGTCCCAGTTTGTGTACTGTTCTGGTCTCACTGGACTGAATGCAATATTAATCCGAAGCCCTACTTTATCTGTCACTTGTAAGCTTCACTCTGCATTCGACCTTGTTTTTACGGTCACCAGTGAAACCTGTTAAGACAAAGTTGACTTGAAAGCAGATTGTCTTACAGGTCGTTTCTTTATTTCTAGATATTTTCCTGAACTCTTTATGAGCTTCCTGAAGCCACCTGTTTCTGCACTTTTAATGCTCACTACACATTCTGTTCACTCTGAAGTGTGTATTTCATCGAAATCTCTTTTTTTTCTTTTTTTTCTTCTTCTTTTTTTTTTTTTACAGCGTATTTAAGAAACAAATGCCTTTTGACACCGGTTGTAAACGTGTCTAGTAAAATTGCTCCGAATCACATTGCACACTTTTATTTTATGGCAAAATAATTTAGAACGACAGATGAAATGAACGCTGCAATCGGTCAAGATAAAATCAATTTGTAGTTGTAATATTTGCAAAATATATTTTAAAAATATTTTAAAAAATGTTCAGATTTATTGCATCATAACGTTTAATTATAATAATAATTATAGTAAAATAAAGCCAATTCTGTAAATGCGGCCCGTGTGTGTGTGTGTGTGTGTGTGAGAGAGAGAGAGAGAGAGAGAGAGAGAGAGAGAGTGTATAAGTGTGTAATATTTAAATATCTTCTAAATTGAAACTATTAAAACTATTAACCACAAAACCACGAGTCCAGATGCTCGTACGTGCGTCATATCCAGCTTCTCCACTAGAGGGAGTATTAGCGCTAATGATTTAAGTACTTTGAACCTCCATATTGTGGATCTGGAGCAGGCAAAATCAGAGCCTGTTGCATTCCTGCAGTGCTGCACAATAATAATAATAATAATAATAATAATAATAATAATAATAATAATAATAATAATAATAAAAAAAAAACCCCACAGAATTGTTCAGTACTCTAATCTGATTGGTTTGAAATAATTTCCAGCAGTAAGGTTTATATGAATGTTTTTCCATGGTAACAGCTTATACATGGACTTATATGGTGGAAACTGTAATGTAATTCCAAACATTTGTAATTGTTCATTTATTTTGGGAGCAGACATTTATTTTACATTTTACAAGACATTTCCAATGTTAGCACTCTGTAAGAGGTAAAGCTGTTCCTTATAGCCATGCTATGGCTAAAGCTAAGGCATACAAAAGTGTATACATACAACTGCATTAAAGAATAAAACAGAATGTGTAAAATAGAACATGGATTAACAGACATATTAAATGTGCAGCAGAGGTCAAACATACAACAGGAAAACATGTGAATGTCTTCTTTCTGTTTTCCCAGTAACATGAGAAACTGTGTTTTTTGGACAATATAACTTTCGCTTTGAGAGAGGGGGGGGGACAGAGAGCGAGAGAGAGACAGAGAGAGAGAGCAAAGAGAGACACAGAGGGAGAGTGAGAGAGAGGTAGAGAGAGAGAGAGAGAGAGAGAGAGAGAGAGAGAGAGAGAGAGAGAGAGAGAGAGAGAGAGAGAGCAGTGGAACTTTTCATTTTAGCTGCAATAGCATAAGTGAGAACAGGAACTAAATAGTTTGGTGGATGTTGCACAACATTAGACACAACAATAAATAGACACAATGAACAATCTATAATAAATAGTACAATTGTCCAAGCTGGCAAATTGTTGTGGTATAAGAGGAATAAATCACTTCAGGGGATTCTGTAGTTAGAAAATAATCAACTTAAGGGTGATAAGAGTTCACTACACATCAGGCTACATCACAGCAGCCAGTGGTTGATTATTTTATAATAAAGGTAAAAAAAAATTGACAATTGACAATTTGTTAAAGTTATGATCTCATCTCATGTTATAGATGTTAAATACACAAATAAATGTTTGTCAAAAATCTTCAATATGAAAATACTAAAAGAAAGATGAGTAATAGATATTGTGGCATCACAGATATTTCATACATTTATACCTAAAGCAACTTTATACCTAAAGTTAGAAAAAACTACACTCCCAGAATGTAACTAAACAGGGTGAAAGCCTAAGTTTGACTCTCTGCCATTTCCTGCATTTGCTTTTACTACTAAATCTGAGTTCCATCTGCCTTTGATTAATTAATTAAAAACCCGGGAACTGATTTGTGAGCCTGAACTTGAACGTTGAGCTGCTCGATGTGTCTCCTGCAGTGCTGCATGTTTTGTCTGTTGTGAGTGTGAGTGGCCCAGCGTGATTGTGTTATTATTTAACAGCTGGGTGAAAGATGGCTTCCTCTGCACTGGTAAATTTATGACGGTGTCTGAACTGGAGGCCTGCGGCCCCTCTGATCTGCTTTTAGTCCGGTGACCTCTGACCTCTGGATCATTAGGGACCGACTTGGACCGGCTGGGTGCGCATGCTGTTAATCAAGTAACGCATTTAATGCAGCCAAGGTCCCAGGCCAAAGCCTGCTCACATCTGGATGAAATTGCCACCTCTGGTAATTACGTGTGATTTCTTTTGTTTATTATTGTTTGTTTTGCCATCCATAAACATCATTTAATGCTCAAAGCTTGTAAATCGCCAGGGGTTGTAACTGTGAACCACTTTCATGTTTAGGAGGAAATAAAAATGGTCGAAATTGTTACAATTCTCACTTTATTTGGTTCTATAAAAAAAAGAAAATTCGGCCAGTTGTATATGGATTTAAATCAGACTCAGGAGAATCTGCCTGAAAATAAAAAGCAGCATCATTTGATGTTCAAGTTTCAATTAGATGTTTTTAGATCTCTATCAGGAAAGAAAACTTTCAGAAACAAACAGTTCTTTACTATTTAGAGGAAACTTGAAGAACCTTGTTTTATTATACTACTACTACTACTACTACTACTACTACTACTACTACTACTACTACTACTACTACTACTACTACTACTAATAATAATAAGAATAATAATAAGAATAATAATAAGAATAAGAATAAGAATTATTATTATTGTTATTATTATTATTTGTCATATAAGAGATAAGAGAAGAGATTGTCATGTAAAAAATGTAAAATGTAATATTATCTCTCAGAAAGGAGATTTAAACATAACACTTATGAAAGAAATTTAAAGTAAAGAAATTTCACAGGAAAGAATTAAGAATAAATAAACACTGTAAAATATATACAAGCTTGCATGTGAATGCATTGCCTAGATTGTTTAAATGTGTTTTCATTTGTATAGATTGCACATAAAACTATTAGAGGCATAATTACACATTGTATAAAGTGTTAAAAGTGAACTCTAGTGTGTATTTCTTTAAGACTATAATAATAATAATAATAATAATAATAATAATAATAATAATAATAATAATAATATGTTTATAATAATTTTATAAGTGTGTAATTTGGTCACATGACCCCAGAGATGCTATGTGATTGACCAGTACTGAGTTCAATTCTCTTAAAGCTTGTTTAGTCTTTTTACATTTTTTCCAGATGCTTCCCCCCCCCCAAACTTATATTTTCACAGAGAGGTAAACATAATTTACTGTATAAAATTAACATGGTAATAATATATTTGACTGATTTTCTAATTTTGTTTTTCTAAACCCTACTTTTTCTACCATCTGAATATGAAATTAATCCCAGATTTATTTCTAACTATAGTGTTTTATTTTTGTGAACACAGTTAAACACCCCTTGTTTTGTGTTACTAGTGTGTAGTTGTGTAATAAGCAGAAATATGTATTAAACCTAGTTTGGTAAACCACAGTAAACCAGAATTGGTAAACCAATTCTGATCAGTCATAAAGTAGAGGCAGCAGTCGAGCACAGCGTTATATCTAACGTTTTGTTATGTTTCAGTCATTTGCTGTTTTTTGCACAACTTTATATATTATCCAAAGGACCTGCTGCTAAGAAACTGTGTTCATTCTAATGTTACTGCACGAAATATTGTTTGAACATTCAGTATTTACACCGGTCGGTCGGTGCTGTTTCTGTTACTGTTTATTGTCTTTTGTGTATTGCATTTTTTGGACTTTTTGTATTGTCTTGTAACTTTATGTCTGCACTGTCTTTTTTCCTGCACTGTCTTGTTTGTCTTGTCCTGCACTGTTTGCACCAGGTTGCACAGTTGCACTTTATGTGGCTAAGACTACTTACATGTCCTTAGCCCTGTCTTTGTTTTATGTAGCACCTTGATCCTGGAGAAACGTTGTCTCATTTCACTGTGTACTGCAACAGCTATGTATGTTTGGAATGACAATAAAAGCTTCTTGACTCTTGACTCTTGACTCTTATAGAAAGGAGTCTCCAGTTTAAGTTTAAGTGTAACTTCCAGAGAGAGAAGAACGAAATGAAGGTGAAAGAAAAACTGTTCAGAACTGCTACAGCATCAGTGAATGATACTGAAATGAAAACCGATTTGTTTCATAGAATTGAGTGAAACTATTAATTATTTTGTGTGTCATTTTGTTTATCAATCAGTGACTTAACTCACAGTGTTCAGTTTTCTATCTATCTATCTATCTATCTATCTATCTATCTATCTATCTATCTATCTATCTATCTATCTATCTATCTATCTATCTATCTATCTATCTATCGAATTGTTTTTTTGACCTACATCTTGTATTCTCGTCTGATGGATCACATGATAACACCACAGCATAATAATTCACAAGCGTTTAATAACATTTTTAATTTTTTAATCATTTAACTACTTAGTATTAATTTTAAGATGTGAACTTTACCCTCATTGTTTAACCATCATTGTAATTATCATCATTATCATTATCATTATTATTTTTTTTAAAGGTTTTTATTTTATTTTTATTGGAGTGAGAGAGTGAGAGAGGGAGAGTGAGAGAGAGAGAGAGAGAGAGAGAGAGAGAGAGAGAAAGAGAGAGAGAAAAGACACACAGAGAAAGAGGGAAAAAAATGAGAGACTATCAAAGTGTGAGAAAAGGAGAGTAGAAACAGGCTGTTCAGCACGATTCAGCACACATCAGGGATTGTGCGTGTCTGTGTATTCCTCTGGTAGATCACACTTAAAAGAGGAGCAGCCCCATTAGCCTCTCTATCTTCCTCTCTCACTCTTGCTCTCTCTTTTTCTCGTCTTTTACTCCTCTGTTTCTGTCCAGCTGGCTCGGCACCAGGGCCTCCTCTCCCCAGCGAGGGCCCTTCAAACCCTCGCTTAGAAAAGGACAACCGAGGCAAATGTTTCCGAGTCCTTGGTTGGCTAATGAACACAGAGCCTCTCCTGGGCGTGCGGGAAGAGAACACGTGAGTGCGAGACAGACATGAAACGGGCCGATCATGTGGCACAGGATCTCTTGCGCTCTGTAATTGTGATGCTGTTGAATTATTTGTATTGTCTGCCCTTCTCGGACTTGGTTTGTTTTGTATATAGTGGAGATTTGTAAGCCGGAGATGTCTGTAGTTAAATATGAAAAGTATACAGGATGATTGCATGCTGTTATTATGCACACTGTTATGATTAAGGCCTTCTCTTGTGCCTTGTCAAACAGCTTTAAATGTAGGGAGTAAACGTGGGCTGTGTGGTGTGTGTGTGTGTGTGTGTGTGTGTGTGTGTGTGTGTGTGTGTGTGTGTGTGTGTGTGTGTGTGTGTGTGTGTGTGTGTGTGTGTCTTTGTGTGTGTATGAAGATTTGGGAATCTGTAATAACCCACTAGAATGTACTCCACAATATCAGAGCTATCCACATTACAGAGAAGACCATGAGCTGAGCAAAACAAGAAAGAGAAGAACCTTCTGGAAGTCAAGGACAACAGGAATGGAAAATCGTCTTCTCCACAGCAGCCACGTGGCCGGCTGCCACGACGGCTCCCTTTTCATACATTAATGCAAATTATGGTCTGATAATTTAATAACTCCGCCAGCTTGATCTGTCCTTTTTATTACAATTATCTTCGGCCAGGGGTTGTGTTCCATCACCACAAAATAAACATCATCTATCATCCTTGCCCATGATTAGGCAGTGACAGGCCTCGCAAGCCGCTTTGCATATCTGAGGCCTAGTGCTGCCTGGCCGTGCAAAAATGCGTCCCAAACATGCACAGATTTTATGATGTCTCAGTCTCATGTGACGTTTATCAAAGCTGTCTATCTATCTATCTATCTATCTATCTATCTATCTATCTATCTATCTATCTATCTATCTATCTATCTATCTATCTATCTATCTATCTATCTATCTATCTATCTATCTATCTATCTATCTATCTAGCAACAAAAAAGAGTACATAAAACTTTCACACTAGATAAATTTACTGAGTTCCAAATCTGAGTGTGAGTGTTCCTGGACCTCCGGCAGCGTTGGTCTGGTTTCAATCTCATTTGATTCTATCAAACTCTGGTGTATTTGTATTCATTTTGTCATCAAAAACACACAGAGAGAGCACAACAGCACTCACCAGTTTCTTTTGGTGCTATTACTTACTGTAAGGCCTCTCATCTCGTCTATGTTCCACAATGTTCCCTTGCCATTTGTGCTAACATACGCTATGGAAACTGATCATGGATATCCTGAACGGATAAAAGACACGCAGGTTACTGTACTTCCTGAAAAAGTGCAGACTTGAGTATAAGTTGCGTTTTTGTTCACAGGACTCGCTGCACAGTTTCAGTTCAACCAAACTCACAACACCTACAAGTAGTCTCAGGATCATTACTGCACTGTGCTTCTCTTGACAAGAGTCTTGATATGTACCTTGCTTGTACCTGGAGAGATGGTGGATCAGTCGAGCAGGATTGGAGGGAGCGTGGTGCAGTGGTGCAGTGGTGCAGTGCGAGGTGTGATAAGAGCTTTGATGTAAGTAGGTGCTGGTCCATTTTTGGCTTTGTAGGCAAACATCAGTGTTTCAAATCTGATGCGGGAATCTACAGGAAGCCAGTGGAAGGAGTGTAGCAATGGGGTAGTGTGGGAGAACTTAGGAAGGTTGAAAACAAGCTGTACAGCTGCATTTTGGATCAGTTGAATTGTGCTCAGAGCTGCCAGAAACGAGCTGCAGTAATCCAGTCTCGAAGCACCTGAGCGGGATGTGTGAATAAAAATAGACGAATTCTTCAGATGTTGACACATGAGTAACGGTTCATAAACAGAGATTGTATATATATATATCCTGCTCAGGTGCTTTGTGCTACAATGCAATATATATATCATATAATATTCAAATTCTAATTATTCCATATTATTCCAGATTAATTAAAGTTTAGAGTTTTCCCAAAAGCATTGCAGCACAAAGACTGCAGTTAAAAGGTAGCTTGAGCACCAAATTAACTTTCTCTGATGTTTCTCTTGATTGTATTGTTTTCTCAGAGGAACTGAATGATCCAAACCCTTCAGGATTCCAGTGGGATTCCTGAAGGTTCTCCAGTTTCCTTCCCACTATAAAAAAAATCCTGCAGGTATGTTTATTGGTTACGCTAAATTGCCCACTGGTGTGAATGTGAGTGTGAATGTGTGTGTGTGTGTGTGTGTGTGTGTGTATGTGCATGGTGCCCTGGCATCAAATTAAGGGTGTATCCTTATAGCCAAGTGTTCAAGGGAACAAGGGAAGATGAATGAATGAACGAATGAATGAATGAATGAATATTTAGAAGATCCATTGGAGCTGTTTTTTGATAAAACTTTTATAATAGCTATAATAACTAAATATATTTCTTTAACACTAGCATTTGATACTTGGTGCTAGGTCATGAAATCTTGGAAGCTCCTTTATGGATGCCATATTAAGAGCAACATAATTAGACAAGTCTTAAATACTTAGAATCTGTATTGTACTTTTTTGTTTTCTGTCATCTTCAAGGCTAAACAATGTGCATGCTGTTGAAGAAAGAGACAAATCAATGACAGACAGTAACATAGAAGGCAGCAATGGTCTTTGTTCTTTTTATGGCTCTGAAGAGGAAAGGTCTTTGGTCTTGGTACCTGGAGCACAGTTTAGGGCTCTCTCTCTCTCTCTCTCTCTCTCTCTCTCTCTCTCTCTCTCTCTCTCTCTCTCTCTCTCTCTCTCTCTCTCTCTCTCTCTCTCTCTCTCTCTCTCTCTCTCTCTGTTTTTTACTTTGGCTCTGCCCCCACCCCCTTTTCCATGTATCTCACTTTCAGCCCACAACAGAGCAGAATCTTTAAACTCCCCGGCTTTGTGAAGACATAAAATATATTATTTATGTTCAAACCACCGTTACATTGTTGACCTTCAGTGCCATGGAGATGAAAGAGTGGTGGCACCTGTGTTTTGGGTTCAGGGGCTTGTGAGAGAGTGCTCTTAAATTCTCGTGGTCTATTTGTCTTGAGAGAGTGAACGGGTTTGTGTGGGAAGCTTTCTCTTGACATACCAGCATGACTGAAATGGTAGCAGTGAGCAGGTCGCTTTTCCACTTCTTTTGATCGTCTCCTGGAAAACATGAAATTATCTTCCTCCGGGTCAACATCACACAGTGTTTACTGTTAGGCAGTCTAGGAGCCAGTATGAGAGATATGGAAGGAGGGAGTCATGTGAAAGAAAGTACAGTAGGGGGTCATGTGTCAATCTAAAGCTTGTTTTCCTCTAACAGTACAACCCAGTATATTTTATTCTTCTATATTCTTCCTAAATCATACCAATTTGCCAGTTAGTACATTTTTTCTTTTTTTTTTAGACATTTATAAATTTTTGGACTGCAGAAATTAACACAAGAAAGTCTCCCAATTTTTCAAAATTACCACGTTTTTCACAGTTTTGGGCCAAGACATCTTCAATCCAAAGACCACGTTAATTCATGTACATCAAAATGAATACTGCTATCATAGTAAAAGTATTAAGCTTAACTGACTGTAAAGCAGTCCACTAGCTCACGTCTCAGGACTTACTAATGGATCATTTCCATAAACTCAAATTTCTCAAGTTACGAGAACTGTGTTGTCTGCTTGGTGATTAGACATCTACATGATTATGCACGTGTTAAATGCAACAGTATCAAGAAATTGTATTCCTATGGACTATTCTGGAGAAATGTGTATATGGAATGTATGGAATTTATGTTATCAGTGTGCAGCTGGTGATTTTATGGGCATGTGGATGTGTGTGAATAAGGATTTCACCAAATTGACAGGTCTAGGTGTGTTTAAGGGGTCAGACTGAGTCCCACGTTAGAACCTCTGCAATTTTTGTGATTATAATGAGTCTCTTGAGGACAAAGGGGAGAAGAGAGGATGAAAGGGGATAGAAAAGAGGGGAGAGTAGCAGAGGACTGGAGATGAGGTGATGTGAGGTGGGAAGTAGAGGAGGCAATCGGTGGGCAGGTCTCCAGCTCAGGGAACTGCCATTAGTGACCTCCCTCAGCTGGGCCGCCTGCTGGAGACGCCTGCTCACATACACACACTCACACACTGCTCATTGTAGTTTAACACCGTTCTTCACCCCTCCATATCCACTTTTCATAAATCTCTTTTGTATTCTGCACTTTCTCTGTGCATGTGTGAGTGTTGAGCAAACACACTTACTCTGCTGGTCACTGGAATGTGAGTCAAATTTGGCTTAATACTTAAAGGACATAGAAATACTTAAAGGACATTAAGACATTGTTTTTTCTCCTTATCTCTGCCCACTGCATCTCTAGCAAATGTGTCATTGCCGCAAAATATTTTCTTTTACTGACAAAAGAGGGTAACACATGGCAAAATGATGTACTATGGGAAGAAGGCAAGCCGGAAGAGGCATCGTGATGCTTGGGGCATATCATTATAATGTCAACTTTAAGAGATGATGGACTATAAATGGATATAAATACCGTGTCATTTATTAATAAAAACATTTTTAGTACTGACAAAGTATTGTGGTATAACACAAATAAAACAAACAAAAAAAAAAAAACAGGTTTTTGAAAAATAATACATTTTTAGGGTGGGCTGCATCACGCCACTCTGTCAGCCATTGTTTTATGCAGCGCCACCTTAAGTACAACTGCCCTTGCACACTGTACATTGTTTTTCTGGGCAATTCTATTCAACTGCAAATGATAAGAACGATTACTGGATTATGCTCAGTACTGCCCAAATTAAAGAAGGAGGTTTTCTCAAAAACACTACATAGATATTAGTATTTTATTGTAGTAGTTTATTAAGAGTTACAGTTAGAAGACAGAAATGGAGATAGCACCATATACAAAATCTCTACAGGCTTCATGATAGCCATATCTATATCTACAACAAGCCTAGCTTCTATAGTGCATGATCGGATTTCAAAGTGCTGTGCTACATTATAACTGCAGCTAAATACATACATACAAATAGTAATCCTTTAGGAATGCCTGAACGTTCTTGTTATGTTTGAACAACCAAAATGTTTAAGTAATAGCACCCAGAGTGCAGATTAAACTTGATGATTCAAACAAATTATCTACAAAATAAGCCCTGCATTTTCTGTCCCATGAGACACTTTGGTTGGCATGGTTTCACATTTATTTCTTCAGCAAGCAATACATTATCTGTTTCCATATGTCTATGTTTTTCTCTCAGAGTGAACACATTAAACAGTTTTGTACAATCCAACGTTGCCTAGAATAGTGAACTTTGAGACACTGCAACAGTGTTAGCAACAACTCTGGTTTCCTCAGATTTCCTTAACTCTGTTTGTTTATCTCCTGATGGTGTTGGGAATTAGTTGGTTGTTTCAATCCGGTATTTTGGAGCAGGAGAAAAAAATAATTTTTTTCAGAAGCCACAGTACCTTCTACTGTCCTGCAAGGTCATGGTCTTTGGTCCCTGAGTTTTTTCTCCTGAGGAATGCTGGAAATGGTTTCCCACTCACTGTAAAATGTGTGTTTTACACCTCAGAGTGCTAAAAGCCACCAACGCTATGTGAGGTGTAGAGAAGCTCTGAATTTAACTGAGACAACACAAAGTTTCATCTTCTCACCGACATGAGATGCATGAAAGTGATGGAGAACCGGGAAGAACGATGGATGGGGAGATGAATGAGCGGATGGGACATGTTTGCAATATGTGTTGAGCAGGTTTTATCTTGAAGATGCTTGTATTTGATGACTAGTGAGTCTAACATGGTACAGGCAGCCATCTTTGAATCTTATCATATGCTGATGTTTTATATTTATAGTGTTTGTTTAGACAGATTACATGCTAATCAGGATTTAAATAGTGTTTTAGGAACATGAATGGCTTATTTAAAACAAAGCCTGTATGTAATATTTCACGCTGGTGAATTAATGAGGCAGAATAAACCATGAATACATGAACGTTACCGTTTGTTAGATGAGGTTTTCAGGATCAGAGTAGGACACATTTATCACCTTAAATAAAATCATGCATCTTCAAGAGCAATGCAAAAAATAATCTTTTTAGATCAAAATGGATAGCGTGCATCACAAATGGCTCTTTTACACAATTGTCCCTTAAAGTCCCAAAAACAGATGGCATGCTATTCCAAAACAGATGCTATTTTGCTCAGAAACAAGACATGAATATTTATGCTTAATTATTTCATGACACTGAGGGACCTGTAAGGTTTAAGATCCTTCATGCAAGCTAACGTGTAACCCCAGCTAAAGACGTAGCCTGCTGTGGCCAGTGCTAACATAGAGCCTGACTCATTAACACATCACATTATGTTCTATCCAGAATCTGGATCTGATCAGAATATCGATGACTGCAGTGGATTTACCAGTGAATTTAAAACATATAATATATTATAATATGTCTTTGGGTAATAAATCTGTTTTGGTGTATACAAGACATAGAACACATGAGTGATGCTTGGGCTTTATACTGTATGTGGCATCAGTTCTAGCAAACAGCCTGTTTTTTTACCCAACAACTCAGCTTTAAGAAAGTAACAAAACACTTGACCAAAATTAGTATTTTTTGTTATTGTTGACTCCTAAAACCTGTAAATGTCTCTACATTTTTCCGGTTCAATCGTCCCAAAATCAATGTTTTAATCATCTCTATATAATTAAAAACCTTTATAGGTACATGTTTCACAGCAAGAATATGTTCAGAGAAATGAACACAAAATCAAGTAAACACAATTTTTCAATTACACAGATTTTTTTTACAGATTTGGGCCAAGACATAATCACAACACACATTCAGCCAAAGCCCTGTTTGATTCACGTACGTAGCAATTACGTAGTACGTAGGAGGGTGAAGAAGAATCCTGGGCTTGCAGTTTCACCAAAAAAAACAAAAAGCACAAAAAACTACAAACTGATACAAATTTGAAAAAAAAAAGAAAAAAAAAAAAAGCTGGAGACTCAAGTTTTTTGGCTACAACAATTACAAAAAACCCTCTGTGAAATCCTGGAGTGACTAAATAGCATCAATAAGCAATTATTACCTTACTTTGTGTTGGAAGTATTAAGAATAAAAAACTGCAGCTTATTACCAAGAAACTGCAATATACAAATTCCTCTTTATTTCTGACTTTCCTCTGGTGGAAAACGTACAGTTATGGACAGTTAGCTGACTGCTACAAAGCACTAACACTGGAGACTCCTTCCATAAATGTTATATAATAAATAAACAAACAAATAAACAACCATCTCATTGAAATGTTATCTTAACAATTATACATTTAAGAGATGCACTGTTCTGACAAATCAGATTTAAGAATTTCACAGTGCCGTGGTATAAACAATAGGAATATAATTTCTCTCTCAGGGTAAGAGGCAAGTATACTACAAGACTCTTCTCTGTTCTGGCACCAAGGTGGTGGAATGAACTTCCCCTAGAGGTCCGGACAGCTGAGTCACTGGCTATTTTCAAGTGGCGGTTGAAGACCTACTTATTCAGGAAGCACATCAACTGACACTTCTTTCCTTATCTTTTGCATTAAAAATAAAAAAATATATACAACCTTTGACACTTTTTCATTGTAACTTTGAACAAATGTTTTAAACTCATGGTATCTTAAGTATGTAACCTAGTGAACCAGCATTTATGTATTCAATGTTAGAGATTTAAGCACTTATGTACGTCGCTCTGGATAAGGCGTCTGCCAAATGCTGTACTGTAAATGTAAATGTAAATGTAAATGTAAATGTAATTTACAAAAATGTTTGAAATAAAAGTGCCACAAAAAAGGAATATTGTAAAAAGGATTATTGGCAGTATGCAAAAAACTAGCCATTGACATCTAAAGGAAGTGAGTTCTTCTGTGTTCAGGTCTTTTCTCAGTGTAGGGAAATGTGGTCAAATAAATATCTGTGGTAATAATTAAAATGCAGTGAAGGTCACAATGTTAATGATATCTCCGTTCTCACACAAACACACACAATAAGCAGCTCTGACATTTTCACAGTTAACCACTATCCTCCTTGATGGCTCTTTCTCTTTGGGTTGTGAAGAACTTGACCTCTGCTTTGACAGGCTCCATTTCCTCCTGTGTTTTGGCAGTCTCCAGCGAGATCCTTCTCAGATTACAGTGTAGCTTTCCAAATTTTGACACGTAGCTGATCATTTTGACCTTAATTATAGAGCCTATGTCTAGGAAGTGTGTTGACCTAAAATCAACAGGGGTGATTTTTCTAAATCCCTAAGAATGAAAGGATCCCGGATCCTACAACTTTTGGTAAAAGTAGACATGCAATTTTTATACTCTGGGTTAGAAGAATGTTGATTGCATAAGGTCTGTGTGTTTATGAATGTTGGCCAAAGCAAATTCCTACTTTGCTTGTCAAAGTGTTTCTGCTTCTGAGATTGACAGGTATTTTTTTTTTAGAATAAATACAACTGATTTACATTCAGATCTATTTCAATGCAAATTATGTATGTACATAACATATCTACAGAGCAAATTTTTTTATCCACCATGGTATTGGAATGAGAAGATAGAAAAGACAAAAAGAATTTCAGGATATAAATTGTTAAAAATTAATTAGATCATATTTAAAGTATAATGAGGAACATTTGAACTGATATTATTTAGATTTCTGAAACTAAATTCAATATGTCTTGTTTGTATTAAATATTATTTTTGTTTAAGTGAGCAATAATAGTAAAAGTAATCTATTAATGTTAGTGTTTACTGTGTATTTTCTGACTTAAAATCATTTGCAGTGATTTGGGAGGCAGCTGATAACCAGATTGGTTTGTTTGGACCTAAAAAATCTGTGAACCTTGGTCTTGTGAGTCTGTAACAATCAAGAAAATAAGGACTAATTTTCTCTCAATACCAACAATGGAAGTAGAGGTCAGACTTGACTTTTGCTTAGCTGCTTTCTTACTGTTGCTTAGCAGCAAATGAGCTGTCTTAGCCAATGACGTTCACTAAGTGTTGTGGTTGTGGTTTTTTGTCTCTGCCTGCTAGGATTGTCGGCACCTCTCTTGCGGGCATAAAAACTTTTGCAGTTGCTTGTAAACATATTGCATTGCTGCAAAATATTTTGGTTTTAGTGATAAATGATATGCTGTAGAAAGAAGGAGTGCTATGTGTGATAGTGATCAGTGGCGTGCTCAGATGGAGGTGCATTTCCTGCATGGGGGCTCTGGGTGTCGGAGCAGGGCAGGATCAGGTGAATAGGGGTTGCCATCATCAGCAGGTTTGGGAATGAGGTGTGTAAGGAAAATACAGCTGGGGCTGTTAGTCTGCAGCTGGAGTCCATTTCTGTCAATTTAGTGGCCCACAAGCGCAGAGTTAGCGTTCTTCCTAAAGCTGTCCCATATGAGACTGAGCTGCAAACATACACCTATGTGAAAATGAGTGTTTACACCTTCTCCTCACGCTCTCTTTCTGCCTGCTTACATGCTCTCGCTTTGTCCGTACACTAAACACAGATCCACAAACTCAGCAGAAGCAGTACATCATGTGACATGTTGTCTCCCTCTCTCCTCACACTGTACTGTAGGTAAACCTCTAGTTCTTGAAGTGGGTTATACGAGGGCCTTTGTAACCCTGCCTCAGGGTCCCATTCACCCTCTATGACCTCATGGCAGTGTAGAATTATTCAGTGTGATGTATTAATATTCACTAGCCATAGTCTCATGACCCCTGACGTTCACAAAAGTATCAAGTCTTCCCTTGGATTGGCTGTGTGGTGGTCTTATTATAATGAGGGGGCAGAAGTCAGTAGGACAGACATATTGGATATTAATATGTCTTATAAATCGCTCCCAGGAGATTTCTGACTCCCTTTAGAGTCCACCACAGAGGACTTATTCACGCTCGCTCTCCTCCTCCAGACTATTACTTAGAGATCATCCAGTGCATTTTTTTTTGCCTCTGGCTTACGTTTAAATGTCCCATTAAATGGCTTAGGAGAGTCTGAGAGGCTTAGTCAGAGAAGACTTTTAAGAAAATGCTTTTAGAATGTACACATACAATAACAGACTGTAACCAGAGAAACTGCATGTAAGACAATGTCCTGTCTCTGTCCTTTGGGCTAATAGTGTTGTCATGTCCACACATGTCTGGCAAGTTATTGAGTTTCAGCTCTAATCTGCACTGCATGTGTGGCAAGCATGAAGAACACCTCTGAAGAAAGCTTTACAGTTTGAATGTTGAATGTTGAAATGACAATTATTTCATTCATTTCATCATTACTGTACTTTGGGTTCGATTTTTCTTAGTTCAATTTTACAGTTGCATAAATAGCAAAATACATAGACAAATTCTAGATAACTGTATTATATAAAATTTTGAGAATCAACCAAATCTCTGTGTCATGAACAGATGTTCAGTTCCTTCTCAAAATTTTATATAATACAATTATCTAGAATTTGTTCGTAAGCTGTAGACCTTTATATAACATGCGCTATTGGGTTGAGTCCAAACCTGTTCCAGTATGACAGTGCCCTTTTACACAACGCATGCAACATGCAGTCATTGTTTGCGAAGGTTAGAAGGAAGAACTTGAGTGTCATGAGCCCTGATCTCAATCCTACTTAACACCTTTATGATGAAGTGGAACCAGGTTTTTCACCCAACAATGCCTGACTTCAATAATACTCTTCTGGCTGAATGGCAAGTGATAGAAATGATATTTTCTTAAATTGTAGATCTATTGGTAGAGGATCTTCATTATATAATCTGACAAGGAATACATTTTATTCCACATAAGTCAAGAACTTGTCCAGTGTTCTTATTGGGATCATGTTATACAGTGTGCAATGTCTAAAAGCTTTAGATGAAAACAAATGATGACAATTTTAACGACTGAGGCAAGTTTATTCAGTTAGATGTTTAAGAGGTGTAATAAAAATATCTTTGTCAGACGTTTATTAAACGTCTCAATTTTGGCCAGAGGCAGAAAGTTTATAATGCACCTTTTAAATAATGCTGTTGAGGAGATATTTAGAACAAGCCAAACTAGATTTTAATTAAAAGGCATACTCCAGAATTGAAAATGGCTTTAAGTTTTAATGGTGTCTTCATAAATACATAAAGCATGTAAGGGCAGAAAGTTTTCAAGGAAATTAATTCAGTCAAGAATAAGTTTGAACTGAAGTAAAGATATTTCATTGTTGTTAAGTGTTTTTAGCTAGTTTGATCACAAAAGATGATGGACATTCATGGACTTTTCTTGTCATTGTCTGTGCCTCATTGTGTTGGTGCTACACAGCTCCAGGTTTCACAGTCCAATCCTGAGCTTTTGGCTACAATCTGTTTGGATTACTCTACTGTATGTTCTGGTTTCTTCCCATCTGTCAGAAACATTGGTGTAAGTAGAATGGCTAATCTGAATGACCTTAAGTATGAATGAGTGTGTCTGAGATGCTCTGCAATGCACTGATATCCTGTCTAGTGTTTTTTTTCCAGAGTTTGGATTTGGTCAACCATGAACCTGACCAGGATAAAGTTACATAAAGATACAAAAGTTA
Source organism: Tachysurus fulvidraco (assembly GCF_022655615.1). Taxonomy (NCBI): domain Eukaryota; kingdom Metazoa; phylum Chordata; class Actinopteri; order Siluriformes; family Bagridae; genus Tachysurus; species Tachysurus fulvidraco. The sequence continues at coordinate 36,736,804 of NC_062519.1, forward strand.
TTTAACTTAAAGATAGCAAAATAAGTTTTGCCATAAAATGGAGCAATAATTCCTCAAACTATAGTATACTCTGAGTATAAATTAACTGCTTATCTAAGTTGCTGAACTTTTGCTGAGAACATTCTTGCTGTTCTCATTTTTTATTTACATCAGATTCCTTTTGGAGCCATGCACCCACAAGATAAAAATCTTCCAGCTTCACACCTTAACTACTTCTGCCGGGAGTGCCTCAGTGCGGTCAGATAGAGGTGGGCTTCTTGTAACAATCATGGCCTGAGATTAAAGCCCACGTCTCACTCATAGGTAATTAAACACTTTTCACCCTGGATTTCTTTCTTTCATGCTGACAGATCAACTCCGGCCTGATGAAGACGCACTGGGACTACTGTGCTTTGGTTTCGTCTGTAGCTGGAGTGCACAGCCCCAGGCTTCCTTCAGAGGCATCACTCTTTCATCCAGAGTGTTTCAAACGAGGTATCCATGCTAATGTAGAAGCCAGGCTCACTCACAGGGGATGGCCTCAGCTTCAGGGTTCTACACAGTCATCTGGATCCAGCAAAATATCAGGAAGGATCTCAGTGGACTGAACTTAGTTGGGATTGCTTAGTTATAATTGTTATTTGTGTTTGTTTGTTCCCTGATTGGATGAGCAATAATTTGTGATGGTAAAGGCTTTCTGCTTCAAATCACACCATTCAGCTGTTGATGTTTTTGTCCTAAAACTGCCAGCCATTTAACCTTCTTTTCTTTACTTAAAAACTTTAGTTAAATCATTTAACATGTTCAAGATTTGCTTTACAAAATGGTGTGAAAAATGCAGTTTATTCTATAATATGAAATGAAATGCACTATTATATATGTACAGTGTCTAATTAAAATATATAACATATATATATAATTTAAACAGCCTAAAAAAATAAAAAATAGAGAAAAAAATCTATGAAAGACCAAGTTTGAAAAGTAATACAAACAGGAAAAAAGAATTAAAAAAGAGTCATAGGATGTCCCCTTTGGGACTGAGTTTATTTAGACTTGATTGATACCCTTGTTACATAAAAGTTACACATCAGCATGGTGCGCTAACGTATCCACTGAAAGCAAGTGTGTGCACATACAGTAGAGTGTGAACCTGTCTCAGCCCAGTGTGTGTTAATTAGCCGTCTCAGTCTGGCTGTGTGCCGGGTGGAGCTTCCCACATGCTTAACTGATGGATTGGGCAGCATGTGTATGTGGCTCCATGACCTGCTCTCATTGCTCACCCAATCAGTCACAGCACTGTTTATGTGGACAGCAGCACTACATTATAGCATCGTTAGCCCTGCTCTCAACACACACCATTATCAACTCCCACAAGTCTCTCTCTCTCTCTATCGCTTCCTCCATCTGTCTCTATCTGTCTGTACCTCTTTCAGGTCTGGACGACTGAACCCTTTCTCTCACTCTCTAAACACAGAGCCCTTGTGTCCCATATAAAGTTTCTCCTTAGCTTGTTTCTTTTTTTTTTAGTGCTTTGATAACAATGTTTAGCCCCATAATGCAACGATTTTTAATTAATAAGGTGAAACATAAATATATATATATATATATATATATATATATATATATATATATATATATATATATATATATATATATATATATATATATAAGATATTTCCATTTTATTTATGTTTCTTTGAGGAGTATGTTTATTATGTATAAAAAACTTAATATATTATATACAGTGGTAGTATTAAACTTCTCATTAAGCCTTTTAACAATTTGTGCCAGAACTGTTACCATGACATGTTTCTTATTATATTTTGTAATGGCTAATAATTTAGGAAATTATTTGATGTGGAGGCTTTATATTGCATCATATTGTGAATATACGTGGCATAGTTCAGCATTTCACATTCACTTGCATGTTCACAGTTCAGTTGCAAAACATAACACTTGTTAGCTTTATAAGAAAGGTGGTTTAACAGACATAAAAGAATGAAAAGACTTGCAATACTTGTATTTTCTGCCTAGAGAAATGGAGAGTCAGTAATACACATATAACATTAGTATTTTACCAAGATATGTCTTGACTAAACAGACTTGAATCTAAAGCATATACATTTTGTTTGACATTTTTTCTAAATGATCACATCATATTAAATGAGCAGATTTGGTCAATATACCTGTAAACCTATGATTCGATCTGGGCCTTCATTCACTTCTCCATGTGATCATGGTAAGTGGTATTCTTTAGTTTAGGTGTTGAATTCACATCCCTGGACCTCAAAGCTGCCATCGCTGGGTTCTTGTGCAAGGCCCTTAACTCTCACCTGCTCAGTTGTACAGATGCGATAAATATAAGACGGACTAGATAATGCCTTCTGACAAATGCCATAAATGTAAATATGATCTGGACCACATCCAAGCCTAAGAAATGCTCAGTGAGAGCTTCATCAATATGCAGTACTGTTAATAAAACAAATGTATTGCACTGGTCGTTTATACTGTACAGTAAACCTTGGTGCAGAAGTTAGATGCACTGGATTTATGACTGAACACTGTTTTTATCCAATTCAGTGATTTGTCTGATAAGAGAAACTATTCATGTATTTTCCATTGCACTCTGCAAGACCTTCCATCGCATCTAAACAGCTGGATCTAGATTTTGATTAATGCAGCAGTTTAATTGACTTCCGATTTTTCCTCTCTTTATAAATCTCTGAATATTTTATTCTTATGTACAGTAAGTAATGTTGCAATGATAAGATTCAGTATATAGCCAAATGTATCTCAATCCTTACAATAAAAGAAAGCAATGTTAGATTAACTAAATTAAACTATTGTTTACAAAAACAGAACATGCGGTAAAGGTGAATGTGGTCACTCCTCTTTAGCACCTATCTAATCAAAATGCTGGACATTTCATATCAACTCTGCTTGCAGTCTAATCTCTGAGATGAGTACTTGTTAAGATTTTTCTCTCTCTTCTTTTTCTATTCATCCTCAGGCTATTTTTCCTGTCCTCTGTTTCTCAGACAGAATAAGAAATTTCAGCTATCATCAACCCCAGATCAAACGAGGCCTCGGCTGAATTCGCTGTCAGAATAAAACCATTTGTTCCTGCAGCTCACTCCAAATGCCTCATCCCTGGACCTATTCCTCCTTCAAGTGTGTGTTTAATGTGCTTTCAGCATCCGGCTCCCCAGGGTCTGTCTGCCACTGCTCATTTTGGAAAACATGGTGGCTAACTTTAGCAAGCTGCTCAGCATGCTTCTGCGTGCTTTCCAACCGTCTCATTAAAAGTATGCTTGCTTTTAAAATGTACAGAGAACATGTGTAGCTTTGAGATCGTAGCTGAGGCTAAAAGTCCAAAAAAATTAAAAAAGACTGAGGGTGTGCGTGGAGGCTTCAAAGCCATATAATGAACTCAATGTATATACTGTAGCTAACATGCTACACAGTGTAGAAAATGAGAGAAACACATACACTACCAATCAAAGGTTTCTACATACTGGATTAAATAGATATTTTCATTGTCTCAACACATTTTAAAAAAGTTGATAATTGTTTCTAAGACAATTAAATATTGAATCTAATGCTACTGTATAAAGGTTTCTGAGCTTCAGCTAAAAAGATTAATAGCTTTTAGATAAAATTAAATAGTTATTTTCATTTAGAACCTTCGAGAAGCCGTGGTGAGCTCAGCTATCTTGGCTTTGTGGGTGAAGCTCCAACTTGAAGCTGTTGAGAAGATTTATGGTATTTGCCATGCTTCATCAGAATTACTGTTAAGAGTGAAAATCTAAAATAGTTTTCATTTGTTTAACATTTTTTGCGTTCACTCCATATTTGCATGTGTTATTTCATATCTTTGTTATTATTATTATTATTATTATTATTATTATTATTATTATTATTATTATTATTATTATTATTATTATTAAAAGAGTAGAAAATAGTAAAATTGAAGAAAACTTTTAGAAGTGCAGGCTTCCTTTTTTACTGGAGGTGTATATACCTTTTCTATAAAAGGGCTTGTGGAAGTGCAGACTAGACAATTACACATCAACTTCATTGAGATAAAGCAGATAAGTAAAACATTAACATTATTACAAATCTTTCACCCACAAGAAATAAACTCATCAAACAACACCGGGGTAGAAAAAAAACAATAATGTATTTCATAAAAATGTACAAAAGATATCTACAGACCCAGATCCATACACATGTTCACTTACAAAAAAATGAAATATTTAAATGCCACATCAGGGTTCAGAGTCCAATGTCCAAGCAAATTAGTTTGCAGGATACAGTTGAATAAACCTGTTCTGTATCTGTGAAAGAAATATCTTCTTCCTTTGGATGCTGTATGGTATGTCAGTGTTGGTATTTAGAATGAGAATAAAAACTTGACCAATGATGCATAAAAAGCTTCACTGTATACTTTTAAAAGTATAGTATCATTTCAGTTCTATGGAGTATTATTCTCTGACATTTGAAGAGAGACTATATCGCATAGGTAAAAAGTGTTTTTCATTTTACTCTATTCCTATTAAACATTTTCCTTACCATTCAGTTTTTTTTTTTGTCTCATAGACACATAGAAAGAGTCAAACCTTTGTGATTTACATAATGTACAATCTTTCTTTGTATGTTCAAAACAATCAAATTTAATTCTGCAAGTCTCTTTTTTTCATGTAATTTTTTTCCAGCATATGCGTTTGCATAGCTAGGCACTTGTTGCTACTCTTGTTTCACCACCATAAAAGAGAATACAAAAATACTGGACTGAAGTTTATCAAATTTTCTGTATTTATATACAGTACATATATTGATCTAAGGCAAAATATGGCTTCTTTTTTTTTTTTTAGCAAAGGGGATACTACTAAGTGTTTGTTCTAATGCTATACAGGATAATACAGATAATTCAGAGATGTATAAAAACACAAAATGCTAGGACAGTCTTAGTTCTTTATTAAGGTCATCAGTCACAAATTCTACTTCCTGTTGGACCTTTTAAGACATCATGTTAAGAAACTTACTCTCTTCTGCCAGTGCGGTCAACATGGAGGTCATATCTCCGATGGCCATGTTGGTGATTCCTGCAGGTACTGGAGGCAATGTCACAGAGTTCCTGGGCGTAGTGAGGCGGGAGGAATTCTGAGACAGACTGCGGAGGATAGTAGGACTTATAGTTCCTGACATGAGACTGGAGTGGTCGCCATCGTCCAGTATGGCATCAAAGTCAATCTGGGTCTGCTCCACTCCACTGGATGAGTCCACCGTGCTTGAGACTTGATTGGTTCCTGGGGAGCTGACAGCAGCCTTTGGTACATTGTCTATGCCACAGTCCACTGCTTCTGTGATGTCATGCATATTCAGACTGCTGGACTCAAACATGTGGATCTGTCCTGTGTAGAACATGGCACTGCTGTCTTTTTTACTAACACCCACATTGGCAGGCTTTTTGGGGCTAGCTTCGGAGGTGTCATATGCTGGGCTGAAGTGGGATTGTGGATAACCAGGTTGCTGTGCTGTTGTTGTATTTGGCCCCGAGTGCTGCCTGGCAAAGGGCTTAGGTTCTGTGGGCGGCCTTGGCTGCAGGACACCATGGTTTCCGTTCAGGATAGGATTCTGGGAAAGAGTATCATAGCTATGCTGATCACTGTTCATATGGGAATAATCTCCTTGATTATTCACAAAATTTACATGGCTTTGACTGACCACTGGCTTAGTTCTTACCCTGTTATTCTGCATGTTCATGGCCTGCACTGTTTTCTTGGATGGGTTTGAGAAATCTCCATTGCCTCCTGTAATATGCTGGTTGGTGCTTCTGTTAGTGTCGTTGCCTTGGTGGTATCCATGCTGGCTGTGAATGTGCTCATTCTGGTGGTTCTTGTTGCCCTGCTGCCTAAGAGTTTGGCTACAGTTAATCCTTTGGGCCATAACCTCATTCCTCTGCATAGAACTCTGTTGAGCAGCATGTGCAAGGTTCTGACTCATGGATCTTACTTGCTGGTTGGATTTGAGGTCGTAGATATGGCCAAAGTTCTGTTTTTGCTGGAGAGCAGATATATTTCCCCACTCCAAAGCTTGCTGTTGCTTGATCTGACTGGGAGATGCCTCCACTGTCCCTGAGCTAACCTCATTCCACTGCACAGGCATGTGGCTCTTGTTGGTACTGGGAGACATGTGCTGTTGGGCTGTACTAGTTTGGCAAGAAGCTGATGTCTGCTGCGTCATGTTGTTTGCTGTGCCATCCACAACTGCCATGCGTCTCTGGTAGTAACATGGTTGAGGTGGAGGTCCACCATTCACTAGGAAGCCCTGTGCTTGCTGGTGCCGGTACACAGACCCATTGTGTTGTGTAGAATCTCCATTGGAGGTGAGGTACTGGACCATATCATCAGGCAACATCAATTCATCAGCAATGCCATTAACTGAACCATCCATGTCACTAGTGTCCATTGCAGTGTTCTCAGAGATGCTGGGAGGCCGGGCAGGGTACTGGAGGCGATGTAGATTAGAATCAGAGCGGACATAGCTCTGCATTGACAAGTGGCGGTTAGAAGAGGAAAAATGTAGTGTTGGATTATGGTTCACATTGCTCATGCTGTTATAGCGCTGCCCCTGCTGGAGACGTTGCTGATCAACAGCCACCCGTCTAACTGGATCACTAGCCCGTCGTATTATGCTGCCTGGTACCTCATGGGGCATCATGCTAGTAGTGGAATACCCTGTGTCACTGCATCTTCTGGGCACTGTGGGAAGGCCAAGTGGGTGCATAGTTGTTTCTTGTGGATCTCCCAGCAGGGCTATTCGTGTCCTCAGGCTCATGCGATCCATATTGGGTAAAGGAGTGGGTGGAGCACCGCCTGTTGCTGCGGCATATTTCGCTTTGAGTCGATAGTGCTGGGCAGGGGTGAGGCTGAGCAGGCCTCCACACTGGCTAGCCTCGCTAGAGCGTCGTGACAAGTCTGTAGAGATGGGGTCATACGAGTCGGCTGAGCTGAGGTTGTTTAGACGGGTGCCGGCCTGTGAGGCCTGGCTGGAGCGGCGGCTGGAGTAGCAGGGAGAGATACCAGAGGAGCGGCGACTCAGTGTATAAGCTGAACTTGCCGTGCTAGCCAGGCTGTCTCGACGCTCCGCTGGCTGACACAGAACTGTCGTTTCACCAGGGCAAATATCACTCAGACGAAGGCCGGTGATGGGTCCAGGAATATTGCCAACACGTCCAGAGCTCTCCAGTAAGGAAGCTTTGAAAAAAGGAAGCAGGTATTAGAATAATAGCATACTTATCAAAATCTAAAAAAGCAAAGCGAGTAAACTGAGTTTGTCACAATTGTCATTGTGATTATGTGACATCTGGAAAATTCTGAACTGGATTTTAGGACTTGTTCAAGAGGTTCATTAATTCTTGGTGGACAACATACATTATTTCTTATATATATTTTAATAATATGGATGACTAAAGTAAACACAACGGTGGCCGAGAAGTGCAAAACACATTAACAAATCCGAAAACAAAATGAACAAATCCAAAAACACATTAACAAATCCGAAAACACAACGACAATTCAGACAACCCGGAAACGGTAGGTATCGTTTGTGAATGGAAACTTACCGATCATCGGACGAGACACCTGTCACTCAAGATATACAGGTATGGAATCTTATGTGTAATGTGTAAAGTTCTCCGTTTAAATATAAGAAAATAACAAAATTAATCCACAGTAATCCATTCCATCCATCCATTACAACTTTACCCTGCGGCAGACTGTTGAACTTCATGTATACCTTGAGTGACAGGTGTCTTGTCCAATGATCGGTAGGTGGTCCAATCACAAACTATACCATGGTTATCGTTATCCAAATGTCTTCACGTTTTTTTTTGTGTGCAAACCAATAAATATATGAAACAAACTATACCAACCTCTTCTGGGTTGTCTGAATTGTCGTTGTGTTTTCGGATTTGTTAATGTGTTTTGTGCAACAATTCAGACAACCCAGAAAAGGTAGGTATAGTTTGTGAATGGAAACTTACCGATCATTGTACAAGAGACCTGTCATTCAAGATATACAGGTGAATGACAGGTATCTTGTCCGATGATCGGTAAGTTTCCATTCGCAAACTATACCTACCTTTTCCGGGTTGTCTGACTTGTCGTTGTGTTTTCGGATTTGTTCATGTGTTTTCGGATTTGTTAATTTGTTTTCGGGTTTGTTCATTTGTTTTTGGATTTGTTAATGTGTTTTGCACTTCTCGGCCACCGTAAAACACAGATATAACTCAATATTTTCTTAGTCTTACCATTACTAGGGATCGGTGGTAGCTTGGTGTCAGGAACTTGTGGAACAGCATTTGCCCAGGAGCACGACTCCCTCACTGTCTTCAGCTTCTCTTGCTTCAAGTGGTTTAGCCTGTGAGCAGGGCTGACACTCCTGCGGAGGTGGAGGCCAAGTGTGCCCATGGAGACAGTTGAGTCCACCAGGGGCACGTCATCCAGCATGCTCAGGTCTCCCATGCTGCCCCCGCCGGGGCCCGACAACTCTATTCCACCGTCATGGTGGGTGGCACTGCCAAGCGGTGACGGCTGGCTGCTACATGATGACTGACCACCAGGGCTGGACTGATACATCTGAGATAGAAATAAGAGGGCAGCACAGGTGGATAAGTGTCAATTCATTGTGTCTGTTCAACATGATCTCATTAATTCATTTATTAATCTTCAGTATCTGCATCATCCTTAACAGGGTCACATTGGTACTGGAGCCTTTTATCAGATGCCACTCCATCTCAGGGCATTATTAACAGCCTCAAAGAACCAATCAAGACCATGAAGATTTGCGAGATTTGCAGTGCCAACTAACTTTCTTATGTGCAACTCAGAAATATGGTCTCATAGAAGCAAATTCAACAGAATTATATATTATTTAAGTCAGGTAATTGTTAGGTTTAAGATGGAAGGTGACTTTATTCATAGAAAAAAATAATAAATGGCACTGCTCTTTATTCAAATTCTCACAAATGTTTAATTAGGTTAATGCATTAAAGCAAGTATGGAAATACTATTTACTGGTCTTTAAATTTGGACTATCATATGTCTAATGTGCAAATGAATTCTGCTAAACTTTTCCTTTTCATTTGTTATGTTACTTTCTATCACTTTTGCTTCCTTATTTGATTGTGTTAGAAAGTTATGATTAAGTGCCTGACAAAGTGTAATTTCTTTTGGCACTGTCTTTGTGCATTATACAGACAGTCTGTACCAAATTCACAGGGGGAATCACTCCCAACATAAATACAGCACACCACCTCTCCACATCTGTGTCATCTCACCACACACCCTGAATCTATATATGTAACATAAATGTATTCTGTCCTTATGTGAACTGCCAGGTCATTCTTGATCACAGTGTTTCCACTATTGGTACTATTTGTTCTCACGCAAAAGCAGCTCTAGTGATAGAATATTTACTCTTTTATGCTTTTATCCTGTGGTGCTAGATGAGTTAGATCTCTGAAGAGGTTGGCAGACATAGGGGCCATAAGGGTTTTTGAGGAACCAAAGATATGCTGCTGTAGTTTAAATCTAAAAAGGCTAAGAGAGATTATTGATCGCAGATCCCACATCTTTTAATTTACTTTGAACATGGTATCTTTCTATTGGATGAATAATGTTCAAATAATAATTGAATAAAATTTTCTTTGTGGCTCAGTTACTTTGTTTTGGCAGACTCTTAAAAGATTTTTATTATTTCAAATGTTACTCTATAAATTCAAAGTGAAAATTACAATGTTAGGACAAATCAATAAATGAAATGATCAGAAATTTGATTTATAGCAATCAAGACTCTGTAATGTTCTGGATTGTTTTTTAAAAAAATGTAAGTTAAACTGAATTTAAACTTAAAACTGAATTTCAAAATAATAATAAAAAAATATTATTTATTATTTATAGTTAAATTTGACAAAAGAAATTTAAACATTTAAACTCACTACTGCCTGTAGTAAATAGTAATAGTGCTTCTAACACAGTGTTAATTATTGTCTTCATTTGATTATGGACTAAATGTTTATGGTCCCGGTACCATTTTCATTACAAAAGAGAAATGTTTATAGTCAGTGAGAACTTTTTCTTCTTTTCTACATTTATATCATAAGGCTCACAAATATTTTTTTCTCAAAAAAACCCCACCACATTATCCACTTCCAATGCTCACCTCCCCACTCCAAAAAAGAGGACATACAGTTGTTCACATCAAATTGACCGGTTACTAAAAGTGTTTTGCATTTGTTGTAAATCATCCACATTTGCAGATGCATTTTTAAGAGCTGTATTTCATAGCCAGTGACTGCAATAATTGTTTATTTCTCATGCTTCTATTGTTGTTCATCACCTGTATTTGATAAATCATTTCAAAACAATAAACATTAATTGAAATACTGTTTAAACTTTTTTCTAGCTTTATATCACCATGTCAGAAAAATGTACTTTAACTACTTTAACTTCTTTTAAAACCAACATTTAAGTCCCAGGTTAATTTGACCCGAACAGTTTATGACACAACAAGGTTAATAAACGTAACACAATATAAAGTTAGGTATATTGTTGAATGTTGTATTGTAACTGAATTATCATCTAACATAATAAAAGAATGGAAAGGGATTAAAGATAGTGCTCACCTCAGTAATGCCTGTCCATGGGAAAAGTGAAAAAGCATAAAGAGGAGAAAGAGTGCAGTCCATAAGCAGAAAGATAGAGATGGCAGGTTAGACAGAAACAGATAGATTTTTTTTTGCTGTAAAAGTGAACATGCTGTTGTTAGTGTGCTTCAGTTTGAGTAATGGACAAGACTGCTTTTAGTGCAGAATTAATCAGAGATGAAAAAAATGTCACTACTAAACCACCCAATGAGTGTGAGAGAAAAAATGAGTCTAAAATAATGATGTAGTGAAACTCATTTAAGAACATTTTATGTAAATAACCCTCTTGGATAAATAAAGTGATCTGTCTGAACTATGTAGAAGGGAACATACCACAGAGTTCTCTGTTTTGATGGACTTGACCTGCAGGTAGTCCTCCACACCTCTAGTGGTGCTGTTGGCCTCATACTTGTCTTGTCCTCGGCCGGATTGTTTGATTCCTCCTTCGTTCTCGCCATTCTCTCGTGGTGGGGGTGGAGGTCGGGGCACCAGGTCACCGCGCTGTTTCTTGGTGACATGTGCCTCTGGACCATGCACAGTTTTAACATGTTTGCGGAGAGAACTCGGGTCCGTGTAGCGTTTGGTACAACCCGGAATCTTACAAACATATGGTTTCTGTAAAGACAAATAAAGTTTAGCATCCAAGCGGCAAAGCATAAGCAAAACAAGCATTTGAATTGAGATTCTCTCATTTCTATACAAATTAGATTTGAACTGGCTCAAGCGATTCAACAGACCAGTCCTATAGCACATGTGGGGTGACATTTCTTTAGTTTCCTCCACACAATGTTTGTTACTACTTGCAATTACTTGCAGTTTATTGTTTATCTTATCTTGTTATATACTGCAGAAGCTCTCATCAAATCTTTCTAGAGACATTTTTAAGGAAAATAAAGCTTGGGTTAAAGTAGAGATCTTAGAAGTAGAGAAAGAGATCTTTCTCACAACAACAATGTGGACATAATCTGCTTCTGTTGCTTCACTTTAGTTTCAATTGAGGTGTTGCATGAACACAAAGAGGAACTGATTACTTACTGAGACACTACTAGGCTGATTTTGCATTTGTAGATGACCTTATACAGAAAAGCTTATATTTATCTAATTTATACAGCTGAGCAGTTGAGGGCCTTGCTCAGGGGCCCAGCAGTAGCAGCTGGGTGGTCCTGTGATTTGATCTCACAAACTTTTATGTAATAATTCAACAACTTTTGCACTGGGCGCCTACTTCCCCACTACCATTTTGCCAGCAAAAGCATCCCTGATTTATGAGCATCTGCAAAAAAAGTTGTGATGAACGAATCTTTGTTTCTCCATCGCTCTTATTTTCTCTCTTTTTAGGCCATGATGGATATACTGAGGGCTGAAATGGCGGAGGGTTTCATTTTGTATTTGCGATCCGCAGGTGGTCTCTCCGCAGGGGATGTGCTTGATTCGTACTAATGCACTGTGGGCTGTCATGCTCATTAGTTCCACACCTCATTGTTTGCATACACACTCGCATGCAGAGCTCGTTAATGGGACAAGGTTGGGAATGGAGGAGCAATCACTATGCATGATGAGGGAGTATGCAAACAAATCTAATTCTGGCCTTAATTTGAAACTGTATGATGAAAATGGTATATTTACATAGAATTAGATGGTTGGTGGGTCATTACTGCCACTAGGGACTCGATGAGGAGCAGAATTATAAAACAACACAGTTAAATGTTGCTTGTTGTTCACTTTTAGCAATTTTTGCATCTACACAGTGCAGCTGCTGGTTAATCAGTATGGAACAGTGTTAATGTCTGTTACATTGAACTAATGATGAACCAAAACTTATAATTGTATGTTTGAGCATCTACCTTCTATTTACACTTCATCCTGGTTAAGGCTTAGATGAATTCAGAGAAAACTGCATGTGAGTTAGGAAATCTCCAGACAAACCACCTGTTTTTATGAGGAAACTGATGAACGTGCGGAAAATCTACATGATATGGGGAGAATTTGGAAAACACGGGATAGACAATTTCCCAGGATTAAACTGGGGATCCTGGAGCTGTAAGGCCATAAGTATACTGGCTGTACCAATATACTGTGGTTGTTAAAATCAATAACCTTAAAGTTAAGAGTGTAAAATTGTAGAAGCTGTACCAGCACTATGACAGCTAAAAATAGATTTGTTTTGTGTGTGTGTGTGTGTGTGTGTGTGTGTGTGTGTGTGTGTGTGTGTGTGTGTTTGTGTGTGTGTGTGTGTTTGTGTGTGTGTATAAAGGTCTGACTCAGTTTGGGTGCATATGTTTACCTCATTGGAATGTGTACGATTCTGATGCTTGGCCCGGTCTGAGGCATTGGAAAAGGCCTTGTTGCAGCCTTCATGTTCACACACGTATGGTTTCTCCCCAGTGTGTGAACGAAGATGTGTTTTCAGGTTCTCCAAACGTGAGTATGCTTTCGAGCAGCCTTCAAACTGCAGCACACACACGGACACACACACACACAGACACAAATACAGCACAATCCATAATCAAAAAACATAAAAGTACAAGAGCGATCATCATCAAAGTATATTTAATACACCAGATGTGATATGTGTGTACACGTGTGTGTGTGTGTGTGTGTGTGTGTGTGTGTGTGTGTACACATGTGTGTGTGTGTGTAGGCATGTTTGTGTGTGTGTATTTGTAGAGTGTTGCAATGTTGAGTCTTAAGGATATGTCCAGATATAAAACATGAGAACCTGATCTCCATGTTTTGCGTGTGTGTGTGTGTTTGTGTGTGTGTGTGTGTGCGCGCGCGTGTGTGTGTGTGTGTGCGCGCGCGTGTGTGTGTGGCCAGATTCTTTCACTCACAGTGCACTTATGTGGCTTCTCCCCTGTGTGTCTGCGCATGTGCACCACCAGCATGTACTGGGCCTTGAAGGGCTTCTGCTCTCTGGAGCACTCCTCCCAACGACACACAAACTCCTTCTTCTCCCCATGGATGTGCTCGTTATTGATGTGCTAGACACACACACACACACACACACACACACACACACACACACACACACACACACACACACACAGAAGATTTAATTTGTATCCTACAGACTAGCTAACCACACAGCCACCAGGCGCTGTTTTCCTTCACCGAGCCTCTCTAAACGTCTCAGGGGTCGGCCTTTCTTTGTAATGTCAGTGTTGTGTTTAATCTTTAATTGGCCGTGCTGTTTTTCCATGTCACATTAAAAGACAACGCTAAAGGCGGCAGCGTCTGGGGACCGGCACAGATCTGCAGTGCAATCGAGAACTCGAGAGACAAACGCGATTGCCGCTCCTTAGGAATGCATTTGCTTATCTGCCAAATTAAGAGCTATAACATCCATCAAGTTTGCGCTTTTCCACCGTGACAGCCATGAACAAGAGAACGTGATGAGTTTTAGGTGCAATTGTAGTAAAGGAACTTTGTTTTCATGGGCAAATCCACTTAGATTTGTGACAGACCGAGTAGTAGGTTAAAAACATTCCTTAAACTTCTATACATTGAATACTGGCTTTAGTTCTAGGAACAAGATTTAGGTTCAGATATTTTAAACCCTTTTTTTCCTGTGCCTTAATTTCTGTCAGAGAAATAGTTTTGCTAATTAGGCCACTAGCTAACAGCTAGCAACCTAAAAAAGAAAAAGTTAAAAAGTGTTTTGTTTCTTTTTATTTTTAATTGTTTGTTTGTTTTTAAATTAACTGTCATGGGACAGTAAAGCTGTGGGAGAAAATGGTTAACTCCAACTTCCTGTGTGATACATGAACCAGGAGTAATGTAATGTACTATAACTTACAGTGTCACTAGCATCTCAGAGAGATCGCTAGCTTCTGCGTAGCTTCTGCTGTCTTGTCTTGGACAAAATGGATTGAATTATTTGAACTTGAACTGAACTTAGTTTCTAACAGTTTAATTATTTTAAGAGAAATAACAATTTATTTAACTAGCTATTTTCAGTAACTATACTTTAGCTTCACACTTCACACATCACTTTTCACTTCACACAACATTTACTTACTACAGTAAAACACTTTCTAATCCATTTTCAGACATTTCAATATTATCATATATTTGTAAAGTCATGAGGTGTTTTTTTTTTATCCATATTTATCTTTTAAAATCACTTTTCTTTAATCAAGGCAATTTGCATCAGTTCAGCTAGCGATTAGCATTTAACTAGTATGTAAATATCACGAGTTATTAGCCTGCTACTGTAGCTGTCATTTCAAACATTAGGAGTAAAGCTGTTTCTAGTTAGCCTTGGCTTGGCTAATGTTTTTGCACATTTGTTGGTGAAAGAGGCATTTTGTTTTAGAAATTTATTTAGATAAGTAACTGCACTTTAACTTGGGGAACTGTTAGGTGAGCAAAACTAGGAAACAGTTGCTAATGACCATACAACACACATGTGCATACACACACAAACACATGCAGATACACACACACACGCAAGCAGGCAGGCAGGCAGGCAGGCAGGCACACACACACATATACACACACACACACATATACACACACACAGCTGCCAGCAGTGAGCCTTGAACACCTCCACACTTGCGCACTACAGCAGCCAGGGGTAATTCTTTATCCCCTACAAATGGACCCTCCGTCTGTCACACACACACACACACACACACACACACACACACACACACACACACACACACACACACACACACACACACACACACACACACACACACACACACACACACACACACAGAGCCACTCTTGTTTTTTCCCCTATCTTACATATTGCATGCACACAAATACACATATTTCCATTCTTTCTCCTCTCTCTCTCTCTCTCTCTCTCTCTCTCTCTCTCTCTCTCTCTCTCTCTCTCACACACACACACACACACACACACACACAAATACACTCACTACTCCTCCACATGAGCATTATTATAGTCCACATCTGTGCACACTCCATCATCTGCTCAGCTTGCCCACCAAGTTACGCTAATGTCAGGCCTCTGATAACAAAACTAGGACTACACACACACACACACACACACACACACACACACACACACACACACACACACACACACACACACACACACACACACACACACACACAGAAGTCTTTGTTCCTCAGTAAGACCATAATAAGCAGTTATTAGAGAGGGTATCGCTTGTATAAACAAACGATCAGGAGTGTGTAATCTGGTAAAGATCCAGCTGAAGCTCTGGGCCTGAGCAGGGACAATAGGAAGTGCAGTGTGTGTGTGTCTTTTTCTCTTACTGTGTTTGCATGTGTATGTCTCACTTTCTCTTACTGTGTGTGCATGTGTGTCTCTCTCTCGCTCTTACTATGTTTGTGTTTCTCGCTCTCTCTCTTACTATGTGTGTTTCTGTCTCGCGTTCTCTCTTACTGTGTGTGTCTCTTACTATGTGTGTCTCTCTTTTATTATGTGACTCTCTCTCTCTCTCTCTCTCTCTCTCTCTCTCTCTCTCTCTCTCTCTCTCTCTCTCTCTCTCTCTTACTGTGTGTGTGTGTGTGTGTGTGTGTGTGTGTGTGTGTGTGTGTGTGTGTCACACTGTCTAATCTCCCCCATCCACTAGCATTCTGTTTCTGCTCCACTGCTTGTCTGGAATGCAGGGGAATGTGCCCTTGCCCCATGTTGCACCAGTACATTATGGGACGAAGCGGCTCATTCCAGTCTCAGACCAACAGCCTATCATCGCTTAAGGAGAGCGCTGATCCGTGAACAAGCCTCTGTCACATTTAACATTTTCTCTCTCTTTTCTCTGCAGGTGTTGTATTCAGGAACAAATTCCTGATGTGAAAGTCTCATGCGCTCAGAAGAGGAGCAGGCTACACCAACTACTCACAGCCAGCTCCAAAATCTGAACAGACTTCTACAGCCATTCAATTTTATTGGATGAATTTAAGGGAAGTTTTAAGGTTAAATTTGCTTCTACAAATTAAAATATTTAGAAATTGGCACATATTAAGAAAAAGCAAACAAAGCAACAGAAATATAAAATGAAATCATTTTATAATTACAATATAAAATATAAATATATAATACATATAATATAATTATTATTGTTATTACAAAATAATAATACATATAAATAAATATAAATAATGTTTATATATTATGTATAATATAAATACTATGTATTATGAAAAATAAAAAAATATTGTTTATTTATTATATAATTATACAATAATAATAGTTCTTCTTCCTACTATTATTATTATTATTATTATTATTATTATTATTATTATTACTACTACTATTATTAATAATAATAGTAGTAATAATAATAATAATGATAATAATAATGCTAATTATTATTATCATTATTATTATTATCATTATTATTATTATTATTATTATTATTATTATTATTATTCTTTGAAATGCAGTAGCAACTAAAACCACCAAACACAGTACAGCACCAGCCACTCGAGGCATCTGGCATTATTGATTTCCGCTGGGATTTTACAGGGCAGAGGTTGGACAAAGTCCTCTGTGAAAAGTTCAGAGGTCAAAATCAGCTTGTCACGCATCCACCCTCAGGCATCTCATCATAAAGAAATATAATGTACATTATTCTTCTAGTTTCTACTTACACCTTCACCTCAAATACCACATTCTAATACCATATAACACAATTTATAAATGGACAAAGAAAACCCAAAAAGCAGAACTGCACTATAGTGTAGAAGATATTTTGATCCTTAATAATCTGTTTGTGTTTGTTTGTATTACTTTGTATGGTTTAATGAAGAGCCATAAACAGAAATGAGCTAAACAGCAGCTGTGTAGCATCAGAGCTAAACTTCTAGCTCTAAACTTTACTGATTTTATTTGTTTCCTTCTAATTAACCTCTCGGTGTCAGGCATTAAGGAAAGTAAAATAAACGTATTTCGAATTCATTTTAAAATTATATATAATAAAAATAATTGTATAAAATGATTTTTATATGATGTAAGTTATATTTAGTAATATATTACAGTGTGTTTAATTTGCCTGATTTAATAATTGGAGTATAATATATTATTTGTTATTATAATTACATTTAGGATGGTAAATGATATCTAATTTAGGACTTTTTTATATTTTATATTCTAATATAGCAAATATATGGCTAAATCATTCAAATTAAGATTGAAAAATATAATTCGAAATTCTTTTGTTTAATAGACAACTTTTGTGTTTGTGATCGCACATTTTTGCTCTTTTTCTCTCTCTCTCTCTCTCTCTCTCTCTCTCTCACACACACACACACACACACACACACACACACACACACACACACACACACACACACACACACACACACACACACACCAGTTACCTTTTTGTACTACACACCAAAAGTCCCTACATCACCATACACTTACATGGACCAGCTGCTCTTGGCTGTCGTACTCCTTACTGCATCCTTCCCAGTGGCAGTTTGTCTCGTACGCCACCTCTGGCTCCTGCTTGCCTTCATCTCTGTCCACGTCCTCTTTCGGATCTACTGGCGGTGAAGGGTCCTGAGAGAAAAAAAACACACATTCAGACATATGTGCACACTACAGAGGATTTCAGACATTCAGTTTATTTATACAGGACAGAAGCAGACGCCTACACTTTGGCTGAATTAAAAAGGATTGAAGAAAGGCTACTTTTCACTTTCATTTAGTCTCGTTTATTTAACAATCAGCGACTGGGTAATGAGAAGTCGAGAACAAACACCAAAGTGAATATGTGGGAATACGTGTGTGGCGTCTGAGCTACAACCCAACTGTGGGTCTAGAAGATGTATATATGATCTCAAATATAACACACGCACACACACACACAGCATGCTGACTGCAGCATGTTTATCTCTACCCCGTGAGCTATCTTCATCAATTCTGCGGGCCCCAAGACGACTACAGGCGCCTCGATCCCCATGCATCAAGCCCAAACCTGCCTCCACTGCCGAGAGCAGCCACAAATTTGTCAAAAGATGAGTCGAGAGAGAAAGAGAGAGAGAGAGAGCAACAGAAAACAGGCGCTCACATGACAATAACGGCTGGCCAATATTTCATTAAAATGAAGTGCTCTGGCACAGTTTACACAGGAGCTCGGGACGGAGAGAGCAAGAAAACAAACGGACATAAAGCTCTTATCAGGAGGAGTTTTTCTCACGCCGAGGGGAGCACAGAGACTCCCTGGGGTCTCCTGTCCTCTCGCTGATCACCGTGCGAGAAAAAAACCCACACATACTCACGCAATACATGTATGTGTTCTGGATAAGAGGACACATAAGAGGAAACGCACCTTTGTTTTATGCTGTCAGTCGTAAATAAATCATCCAAGAAAAAAAGAGTACTGTACAATTCAACGATATGATAGGAAAAAAGTATGTATAATATAACACAATGATTTACATTATGTGTGTTATTTTTGCCAACACAGCAGTACTACAGAAATACATTAGAAGAAATGAGGAGAAAAAAAAGACTGAAACGTCTGATGGCTAATTAGCTGCTTGTTGGTTTAACTGACCCATAATTGATGATCATTTTATGACAATGTACCATGATTCCTATAAAATACATGAGGTTATATGGAAAAATCCATCGGATACTGGTGTGGATGACTTGTATCACAATAATAACATTTTTTACTTACTTTCAAATAAATCTCGCTTAAGCTACTTTCCGGCAAAGCTCACATCAGATAAGGAGCAAGTTTATCAGTCGGGGTATTAAAAAGTCAGATAGTGTGTGTAAAACCAGGCTAGGTTCATGTAACAATGCTTCTCTGTAGAAATGTTTCCTTTTAGTGGATAATTTAGTCTTAATGCTAGAACTTCACTTGAGATTCAGATACCGTATGTGCAAACAAGAGTTTGTCGTTTTCAATCCTGCGGCTGTAGTCCCCGAGTCTGGTCTGTATTGACTTTTCTCGATCTATTTGCATTTGTACTTTGACTTGTCTCAGACTTGTCTCAAGAAGACCAACACCTAAGTCATGTCTCGACCAAGAGCATCCAAAACTAACATCGGTGCTGTCTGTTCTTTGCACATTCTCAAAGTTTGTCAAGACGTAAGTCCTTGTTTTAGAAAACAGGTTAATCATTGGTGGAGTGCATGAATAAAGACTGAACTACAAAAGGATTTGATGGCTTTCAGGACAGCTTTCATTAGGACACAAGCTTGACTTGGCCTTGACCTGCTTAAGACCAGACCTTGATTCGATCTCACTAGTCATGGTCTTGGACTTCACAGTGGTTGGTGGTCTTCACTACAGCTTTATTGAGAATTGTACAGTATAGCAAAAAACCATCGAAATTTCACCATGTGTGCTTTTAAGGCCATGAACACATTAATATTTCTGTAATGGCATGAAACATACTGTAAAAAGAAACAAGGGAAAAAGATTTTTACCGGTGAGCAGGGTGAGAGAGGTCGTGAGCTGTCCAACTCCGTCTTAACCTTTGACCTTTTTGTGTGCATCGGGTTTACTGTGCTGCTGACTGCCGAGTCACTACTCGTGTTCTATTGAGAAATGAGAGATGGACAGAACTGAAGAGTTTGTTAGGTTAACCCCAAAGTCATTAATGAGCTGAAAATTGAAATAGGCTTCTTTTAGGAAATTCTCTAAAAGGAAAAAAAAATAAGAAAAAGTTAGAACCGAACACAAAAGGCAAGTTTTCACTCTGTCATAAAATATAATAGCCAATTAAGAGCTGGTATGCAAATGAAGCCCATGTAGTACTTTGTATATCAGAGAAAAGTTCTAGAAGATTTTTTAATCTGCACCCTCATACGATCTAGACTTGAGGTCGTGAGGGTAAAAATGTAGTGTGCCAATTTTTTAAAACCGTTTTTTGGTCGTCAACTTACATTTTCACAGAACTGCCACATTAAGCAATTAGGTATTTGACAGAAAAGTTTTATGGATGACTTTGTGACTTATATTAGAACTTGCATAGTAATCAGAAGATTTCATACTATTCAAGGAGCTGCACACACACACACACACACACACACACACACACACACACACACACACACACACACACACACACACACACGTTCACACACACACGTTCACACGCACACACACACACACACTGAACTCATCCCGTGCGACACTGCTATTGACTGAAACAAGAAACTAAAGCTAATTAATCCCAGAAAGTGACACATCATCAAAAATAGCTGAAAATTGATCGTAAGCATTATATAAGGCAATAGGTGAAACCTTTTCTTTTTCATTTCTGTATCTAGTTTGATGAGTAAGTAAGTGGCCCACATTGTCAAACTGGGACTTGCCTATTAGCCCTGTTCTTTAGTTTCACAGGCAAGGATTTATCTTCCTTACAACTATAAAAGAACGGTGATCTCTCCAGTGAGACAGATACTTTTAAAGAGTGATCAGAGCCACACACACATTATGAAAACTATGCAGAATGCAGTTCTTAAGGTAGCGGGAATCTGTGATAATTATGCATATAAGGTCTAAATGCAGGAGCCTTTACTGAAGATTCTGTGTGTGTGTGTGTGTGTGTGTGTGTGTGTGTGTGTGTGTGTGTGTGTGTGTGTGTGTGTATTCCAGACTGAGGGAGTCAGCATATACAAGAATTAGAGACCTGAAAACCATCATGCAGGGGGATTTTAGGCCACAGATATGATAAGTGCTTTTGAACAAACACATGAAAGCCACTACAGAGGTCTCGGAATGGGCAAGTTAAAGCACACACTCTCTAAACATGTGGTTACAGATGTTACAGATGTAACAGATGTTACAGGTTCCCTCTGTGACCTCTACCCTAAAGCTCCTGAGGGTCAGACTTATGTTAGTTATGTAAGTTACCAGCACGGCTTACACTGAAGAAGTAAGTGATGTGGAGTGATGTGTCCAGGAAATGAAGTAGTTTGTGATTAATATTCTTAACGTATACTGTGTTATTGCTGTTTATTAAGAATCTGTCTTATTGCTATGGCAACTCTGTACTCAAAACAGTCATCATCATACTGAAAACGGAGAGCCTGTGAGAGAAAATGGGGTGTGTGGCATTGTAGTGTGTATATGTGTATGTATATATGTGCAGTACCTTAGTCTCAGCTTCATTATGTGTACTAGCGCTCAGCCCCGAGCTGGTGAGTGTGTGTTGACGTGAGGAGAAGGTGTGAGACGGTTGCATGAGTGGAGGTGTGTGTCCAAAAGGACTCAGGCCTCTCTGCTGGGACAGCAGCTGTTGATACGCCACCGGGTTGATGGAGTGATGGAAAGGAAAAGAAGGGCTAAAAGAGAGAGGTAAATGGAAAAAGACACAAAATACAGAGGGATAAGCACTCGTTCCACTTCGTCGTAGCCCACATCTCTGTAGCGCAATACACGAGCGCCATATTTCATGTTACTGTCACAAACAGCATAATGAGCAATAAATCTCTGCAGACATACACACAGAGCCTCAGATAGAGACAGGCAGAAATATCCGGCTGAAAACGAGCACTCTGTAGGATAACAAAGTCAAATTTCTATAGAATTCATGCATAAAATCCGACACTGACCAAAATGCTGTGCAGTGAATTCACTTTTCATTCAGTGTTCTAATGAAAGCAAAAAAAAAACAAAAACAAAAACAAACAAACAAAAAAACATGATTCAGTTCTGTAAATTCAGCACCGACTTACTGCTTGAATACGGTTTCTATGGAAGTATCAAAGGAACTATAGAATAAACCATGTAAGGAATGAAACACTTGGGGTTGTGGTGTTAATGGAAAATAATCTAGGACATGGTGGTGTATTGTGTATCAGACGTGAGCGGAGTTACTGATACAACCCTGAATTTGCACACAGTGCCACCTTTTATTCCTCATCTCACAGAAATGTACTTAATTTCAACTAATTAATAAATGACGTCGCAGCTTTTTGGAGTTTCGTGTTTGAAGGCAATGTTGTGCAGTGGTTCAGTTACTAGAGAACTTCTTTTACCCATTTTTACCTTTTTGCACTGACATTCCATTCGAACAATCAGACGTTTTCAATCAGTATAATCGAATTAGAATTATATATAATAAATTGTATAATCATTAACAATCATTACATATTAGAAATATATATAATTAAAGAATTATTTTTTTCGCCAGAACTCTGGTATAAAATTAATCAAGACACTGTTGGCTTTCAGTGTGAGATGTTTTTCCCTCTGTTGAGATAACCTTACATAGAGTTTTAGTGTTTGAAGATAACCGTTTTAAAGTTTAGATGATTATGAATAAACACTCAGGGCATCTCAGAGAGCAGAAATGGGTTTGAGATCATAATTTACTTTGAAGCTAAAAGCATTTCAGTGGGAAAAAAGAGTTTTGTGTTTTGGGGGGGAAATTGTCTGTGAACATTTTGCCCTTTGTAAGCTAGGTAAGAACAGAAATACTTAAAAAAAATAAAAAATTCTTAAAGCACAAATGTCTACTTTCATATGAGCCTTTAATCACTATTGTAGAATGTGATATAACAAAGACATTCATTGATAAAATAAAATAAATTAGAACAATAAAACAGGAGGAAATTCCTGCTAAATAGAGTTAAGGAAATGTCTTTTAAATTAAACGGCTAACCCAATATATACATTTCATGGTGGAAAACTTACTGATCATTACAAAGTGCTCAAACTCAAGACTCCTTCCATAAAAGTTAAATAAATGTCTCTTAACAAAAAACCTTAACTATATTAAAAACTCTTTTGTTTTGTGGATGTTGCACAACATTAAACGTATCATTGAATCTAGCTGTTGTGTCTCTCTGTGCTTTTATTTTCATCTTCTATTTTTCCATTTCTTCCATTAAAGCTGGATCGGTGTCGGATCGAATGATAGGATCCAGTGACTCTTTTCTTGCTTTATAATATATTGCATGTTTTACTTTAACTATAGCTTTTGCTCTAGTTTATATTGATGTTTTGAACGATGAGAATCTGTTCTAGAGCCACTGTGCGATTTCATGACATAAAAACTGAATTGGGAATGAAAATTTTGTTATTTGTAGGTAACAAACCGGCACTAAAGGGAGAAGTAACTGGATTCTTTTAGTACTTTCATTACATTTACTGTGTATGTAGAGTCCACCAAGTAATGCACTTAAATGCACTTCTTCTTAAAATAATCAAAAAAAAAAATGAAGTGTTTAGTAACTTATTGTGCACCATGATAAGTAAAAGATTGAGGGAAAACTTTTTAAGCCATTACTTTATAAGGAGCACAGGGTGTTTTAATCCTGTATGGATGTGGTTGCTCATTGGTTAAGCTGTTGGACTACTGATTGAATGGTTATGAGCTTGAATCCCAGGGCCACCAAGCCACTCCTGGCCCCTCGGCAAATGAGACAAATGTACGTCACTCTGGATAATGCGTCTGCCAAACGCCATAAATGTAAATCCTTACATCTCTTCTATAATTTCTTTCTCTCTGATATAAATGACCTCGACATCATTTCTCTATCATGTCCAACTCAACTTCTCCTAGTAAACTTGACATGGATTTGTCGTGATTTGAACCTAATAGGTTACATTTGCAGGAGTTAACAAGGTGAGTGATTCACATGGTTGTTTTACCTGATGCCTCCGACGGAGAGATGGCCGTATGAGCTGCTAGCGGCCGAGCTGGAGCGCGAGTTGTTAATGTAGGCCACTAGAGAGTTGGGAGAAGTGCGAATCATCGTCTGTAGGTCGATACTAGAGTCTGAAAGTGGAGAGATGGACAGAGCTCTCTTCCGGCTTAGCCTGGGTGTGAGGCGTGGACTGGGGAAGCGTGACACTGTACAACACACACAAACATGTTATGGGGATTTGTTTAACACCGTCCATATTAATTTCCTGCTTCAGGCAACAAGGTCAAGATTTTTTTTGTTTACCTGTAGGTGTTTTTAGTGTTTTCCAGTAAATAAAACAATAAAGCAAACTGAAACATTTTGGCCATGACCACTTTTTGGTTCAAATACGAACACAAATCCAGCCTCAGATACACTCTTCTGATTTATGGCAAGTTCTGCTCTACCTCTGTGGACTTCCTCGCCTCATCTGACACTCATGGCTAAGCAAATTTCGCCCACGTCTCTCTCCCATGACCAACAACCCTCATCACTTTATCTAATTTATTCCCACTAACCTATTTTCCTTAATCCCCACATTCCTCTGACTCCCGAATAAAGCCGATAGTGTGCCGTCTTTCCTAAGTGTGCCGTCTCCTACCAGGGGAGCCTCTGATTGACTGATCCTGAAATATTATTCTCTATTATTCTCTGTTTCTCCAGCTAAGAAGAAATCTATGGAGTCGCTGCAGTGGCGGATTGCATTGTGTCATTTCCCCATACTGCCCACCTCCGTGCTATTTTGGGTTGTGTGTGAGGAGCGTGTGTGCCAGGTGAGACAGCGTGATCGATGCTTGCACACTCTCTCCCCGACACCCAGCCTCCCTGGAATATAGCACAGCCCTATCAATAAGTGCCAGAGATTGTGTCTTCGCTAATACTGTAGCCGAAGTCCGACACTGAGAAACTCAACTAGCACAGATCGCTTCGGTAAGAGAGAACACAACAAAGCTCAACACGAAATTCTGGGATCACACCGAACCATGAAGGAACTCTGTTCTGATATGTTGAATTTTTTCTTTTTTTTGTAAAATAAAAGCTAAACAGTGCAATCAAGTATCTTTATCAGCTTCATCTCCAACTCACAATGACCTCGTTCTGATTTGAACACGACGATTAATCATTGCCTATAATTTACTGTAATTATTTAGATAACTATCAACTGTTGCAGGCGTCTATCGGTTTGGATAATGAGGGCAATTTACAGGATTCGTCAGAATTTAAAAGGGAACAAGCAGGCAAAATGGAGCAGGTGTGTACTCGTCTGTTGTGTTTGTGTGCATGTGTTTGTGTGTGTACGTGGGAAATGTATGGAAAATTTCTTTATCGTCTTTATCGCAGCCAACAATTTTAGGTTAGCAGAAGGTTGTTTTTTTTTTAAAAGTTAAAGTTCTGGGAACACAGAGCTTCAAGATACTTAATAAGGCTATTTTTGTATAGTTTAATCTGCAAATGTTTTGTGCATTAACATTTTGTATATTTGTGCTGTAATTGCAAAATGCATACATGACAGAAAATCAACAAGAAATAAAAAAAAAAAAAATAAATAATAAAAAAATCTAAAAACAGGAATATCACAAAAGTGTCAGTAAAAATATTTTCTGTTGAGTTTTTTGTTTCGTTTTGTTTTGTTTTCTTATTTTCTATGTTTCGGATTTGGCCATTGATCGTTCTTGTTGCTTTTATTGGGCTTTGCTGCTTTTGTGGTTTTGTTATTGCACTTTTTGATCTTCTGTGGTTTATGATTTAGTTGTTGTTTTAATTTAAATTAAATTGTGTGTGTTATCAATTGTGTGTGTTTATTTACTTTTTTTGATGTTGTATGTAAAAAATGTATTTTCCATTTCCTGAATTGCCATAGCATTTTTTGGTTTTGTTGTGCTTTTATTTTTTTTAATTTTCTGTTGTGTTTTTACTTTTGTTGTATTGCTTTCTGCTTTTCTTTCACTGTTTCAGTCTTTTCTGTTGGTTTTGTCATTGTGCTGTGATTTTCTGCTGTGTTTTTACTTTTGTTGTTTTTTTTTTTTGTTTTCCTTATGCTTTCTGAATTTTAGTATTGTTCATTGTTTTGTAGTTGTTTGGAGTTTTTTTTAAATTTGTTTGTGTTTTTGCTTGTGTTATTTGTTTTTCTGATTTGTTGTTGCATTTGAGCTTGATGTCTACTGTATGTGCTTTTGTGCCTAGAGGCTATGGGACATTTAGTTAAAGAAAACAAGTGCATGTGAAAGTGAACCCCAGTGTGTGAATGTCATTAATCTGCAGAAAGTGACTGAAGACATGGTTTGTAGTTACTGTGTATGTACTGTACTATAGGTTGTGATGAGTTCTGTCAAAGTTTGATGTATTCATGGCCCGATAACAGAAAAACATCTATGACAGACAGAACACATAAACATCTAGATTTTTAAAATAACTGCTAAAGTTTCACGATATCTTTATAATTAGTAATAATTAGTTTTTGCTCAAGTAATTGTTATCATTTGTAAATGCTTGAAACAGAGTACAAACTTGCATCTCTGTCCAGTTGTATTTAAAACATTCACTTTTCTTTCATTTCTGTTTTTTAAAATGTCATGGCAACACCATGTTTTAAATACAACTTTTTAAACCAGACCTGAGATGAAATAATAATAATAATAATAATAATAATTACTTTCCTGCTTTTAGCATGTGATTTCTTTTTGTAGCATTTGATCTGGTACAGAATCTATGACACTTCCTGATTTAAATACAAGTTATAAATACAGGGAAAAATATAATAATAATAATAATAATAATAATAATAATAATAATAATAATAATAATAATAATAATAATAATAATAACATCATCACCAGTCACCAAACTGTAGCCATTTTTTTGTTCATATGTTAAAATCTGCTAAAAGATTTTTGGAGTATTCAGTTGCTGAATCAATCTGCTGAAATTATTTCCCTTTCCCGATCCAAAAAGTGACTAAATCAACAGACACTTTCACTTCGACTCTTAACGACACAAACAGACATATTTGCTATAAATTCAGCTAAAGTTCTAAAATTAAGCTGTTTTTGCTATTATATATTGCATATATTCATAAAATAAAGTCATTTACTAATTTTACATTTAAATTTAGTAATTTAACCTTAGAACAAGAGAAAAACAAGTTTAAGGTTAAAGGCTTTGGTCAGTGAGTTTTTGGTGTTCCAGAGTAAAAAAGTCTGTATTTTAACTCAACAGGTGCGAGGCATTAGTGCTGGTGTTGGCAAATGCATGTGTGAGTATGTGTGTGTGATTAGGGGTTGTAACCAGAAGCTCTGGCAACCGGACGTCCATAATGATTCCATCACATCTGGTGCCAACACAAGCAAGCTTACACAAACCATTCCTCTGTGTGTGTGTGTGTGTGTGTGTGTGTGTGTGTGTGTGTGTGTGTGTGTGTGTGTGCATGCACATTCCCTACTGAGCTCACAGCTAATAAGTAATCCTCCAGCTTTGTAGCTGTGAAGGTCATTACTTTTAGCATGAGCTAATGGCTCTCTGTAATTATAAAAGCATTCGTTTCGGCACTCGGGCCCCTACCAGACGTTTAGCACCTAGAACATTTAGAAGCTGCACCCTAAATTATTAAGACACCACCAAAATTCATGCACACATGACATTACTGATGTTAGCTGTGATTTCACTTTGTTTTAAGAGGATGGACCAAGAGTACACGAGTTTACCCGTGTGTACGTAAAGATTATATGGTTAACCGCACTGCCTTGGTGTGATGCCTTTACACTGAGCCTGTTCTGGTATTTGCATGCCATTAATGGGGCGAGGGGGAGTGTGTAGGACGCGGGCCGCTCAGCCTTGGCACTCGTATTTGTCTCTGTTACGCCCTCACCTCAGGGGAGATGTGTTTATTAATGTGCCACTTCCCTTGATAAATGGCCAAATGGAGAACTGGGCGTCGCTTGCTCTGTGCCTCGTGATACCCCCCCTCTTCTTGCAACCTTAGTGATTTATGTCAACAGAGACCGCTAAGAACCTGCTGGAACCCTCACATACTCAAAACCCTGTATAATCCCCATTAAAAAAAGAATAGAGGAACAGTGCAAGGACCCAATGTTTCCAAAAACCCCAGGAGAAACTATAACGTGGAGCACAGTTCAAAAGGCACATGAACAAAGTGGAACCAAAACCTATGAAATGCACCAAAATGTACCAGAACATTCCAAAGTTACGAAAAAGTTTTACCAGAATAAACCAAAACATATCGAGATATAAAAAAATCTAACAAAACCTATGAAAATATACCAAACATACCAAATTATACGAAAAAATACCAAATTATCCCAAACTGAAATGAAACATTTTATAATATTCCAAAATATGCTAAAACCAATAAAAACGCACCCAAATGAATGCAAAAATACCAAAACTATCCCAAAAACAATAACAAAGCATAACAAAACCTAGGAAAATGCACCAAATTATACCAGAATGTACAAAAGCATACAGCATGAATAAAATGAAATGACATCCCAAATTGTACCAAAAAGGGGTAAAACATATCAAAATGTACCCAAACTTTATTCTTGACTCCTTATAATCTTGTATTGGGAGAATTATTAGTGCCCTCAAATGTTATCCATATCTAAAATTATTTACACCACTGATGGAAAAAAGGTTAAAACAAGTGGTTTTTTGAGCTTAACGTTATGGGTCTGATTTGTACTTTTGTTTTAAAGCTCCAAGATTGTTTTAAAGCCCTTAAGATAACACTTTCTTTCTTCACAATGCTGTTACAAATGTAAATTGTTGAAGCTGATTTCGAAGAGAGACACTCCATAAGTTTGGTAAACAATCAACAAAGCCATGTTGGAAAACCTTCCACTGTAGAATTGGGCTTATTTTTAACACACAAGATACATACTGCATATAGGCTTTCTAAGAGAAAGTGATGTCTACAAAGTCTCATTTTCCAGCCAATGTAATAATAGGTTGAAAACAGTCCATTTTAACCCTGTTGAATACGTACCATTCACACTGAACTCAAGCTAATCAGAGGCTAGTTTCTCAGGTCCATAGAAATCAGGTCCAGAATGACTAGGACATCAAGGCAAAGTCAGTATAATGAGCCATTAAGCCATTGGTTTAACAGGTCAGGGTTTTGTTTAGGGTCACGCATCATGCCACATGACTGAGGTTGGACGCAGACGGTCAGCATGAAGTGAAGGAGAAAAAAAAGCAGCCCTGAGACCCCATGCGAGGCGAAGCAGACAGAAGCTCAGCTGCTATTTGTTTTTGTGAGTCGACTGTTTGGCCTATGGTAAAGTCTGAACAAATATTTACTCAGCATCTCACAGGGTTTGTGAGCTTCTGTGTTTTATGACATACTTCTTTTTAAATCAACAATTTTTACTTTCAATGCTTGTTTTGGAAGTTTTTTTTATGATTGACAGGTTGATAGGAAAATAGACAAAAGAGTTAACAGCTTTCAAAATGATGAACTGTGAATGACTCATCTGGGATTTCTCACAATTCCCAAGACTGACACGTCTCCCATCTCCACTACCTGGTTACCATCTCCATTTCGGGTCATGCAGTGATTCCTGATGGCTAGTTTCATTAAACAGTCGTTGATGGATGACGTGACGGCTGTGGCATGCTACAGCTCTAAGACCCACTCTGAAAGAATCAGCCTGTGCTTCAGACGCCGGTCCCCTTTTAAGGTGACTTAGGAAGTGAGAGATGAAAGCAGGCATTCATTATGTTAAACACACGCACTTTCCTCAGAGGGAAACACTCTTATAAATGTCAGAGCAGCATGTGTGTTTACAGAGAGCACTGGCAGTGACAGTGGGAAAATACTGCACATGGAGGAGCCACCTTAAGTCACTTGTGAGCGGAATATTTTCAAAAGATCAGGATGTGTGGTTAGGATTTATAGTAGTTCTCACAGGAAGCTTGTCTGGAAGGTTTAGCCGATTTCTTACTGACCTGATGTTGAAACATAGGAAATGCTATCATTGCTATCAAGGTTAGGTTTAGTACCTTTTTGTATGACTTCACTCATATGAACCTGAACAAAAAAAACACCTTATCTAAAGAAATGCATACACGTTTAAATTCACAGATAAATCCAGATTCTATGAAGGAAGTGGTAGCACAGAGGTTAAGTTGTTGGACTACTGATTGGGAGACTGTAAGTTTGAATCCCAGGTACACCAAGCTGCCACTCCTGGGCCTGTGGACAAGGCCCTTAACCCCTAGTTGCTTACCTGAATAAATAAGATAAGTGTAAGTCACTCTGGATAAAAGCATCTGCTGAATGCTATAAATATGAATATACAAATAGGAACCCCCCCTCCCCCCGCTCCACCTCTTTAAAATAAAACATTGATCATTTAACACTTGCCCTGATATTTCAAGCTCTATCGGACATTACTTTCATGCAATTCACACCTAATACAAGTTTAACCATTTCATGCACGTATACTTTCTCCCTCATGGGCTAAAACTCACTGTCCATGGGGTTGATGTAGTCCGGGAGGTAACCAGCAGCAGCGGTGGCGGCGGCGGCAGCAGCAGTGGTGGATCCAGCCACAATCAGATCTCCATATGGACTCCTGTGGCTCGCCATCAGGTGGTAGTAATCAGTTGAGTTGGCTCCAGGAGGGGGAGGAGGAAGACCGAATAGTCCACGCTCTTTCAGGTGCTCATGGGCGACTGTAGAAGGTATGAGAGAGAGAGGGATAAAAGGAGAGAGAGAGAAGAAACAGTTTTACATAATAACAAAAAGGCAAGCAATATAGTAACAAAGAATTAGTTTGGAAAACGTTAGGACTCACAAACAAATCTACAAAGTAATAAACAATGACCTCTGGACTATTAAATCTTAAACAATTAAATCCATAAAGGAGCAGTTTGTATTTTTAGGTATGCAAAAAGACTGAAAAAATAAAACATTTATATAAAAATTAATAAATTATTATTATTATTATTATTATTATTATTATTATTATTGTTGTTGTTGTTGTTATTGTTGTTGTTGCTTAAATTCTTTTACAAATAGTCATTGTCAGCAGGTGGATTTGACTAAGTTCTTTGTATCAGATTACTTGTTGACATTTTTCCAGCCCAGAATGAAGCTCTGTCTCCCAGCTGGAACAGCCAGGTTCAATCCATTTATTTTGCTTACTGGCACCTCATTTACAGAAGATCATTTCAACAAAGAGGGCAGAAAGAAAGGGAAGACTTGTCAACCTTTTGTTCATTGCAGTTTTAATCACAGACAGAATTACAAACTGCTTCTTTAATTTGTTCTAGATCAAGTGAGGCTCTCTGTTTTCCTCTTATTTTGCACTTGTTTTTGGTAGGTCAGGTTAGTCCTGTAGTCTTATGTCACTTGTATTCCTGTCTGCTCCTTGAACAGCTCATTGCTTGGACTGTATTCTGCCTCACTAGTCTCGTTAGATAAAAGCATTTACCAAATGAACAAATAAAAAAAAGGTAAACATAATGGCCAGGTTTACAGACAGCCATCCAGCTGGAAGCAAGGGAGAAAACAGAGACACATCTTTAGAGCTACAAAAGCAATGCACTGTTAACATCTGCACTTGGTAAAGCTCGGTTAAAAGTGTCAGGAGCAATAAGAGTGTGAGGTCCAAATCTGCTTTACACACTCACTTGGCCATACCGACCATGAGCACAGCTTGCCATATGGTTCACATTTGCATACAGTTAAAGTGTATTGGCATTATTGAGCTCCTGCTGCGCCCTTGGAGACATGTTTGTGTGCAAATATGTGTATATGTGTGTATGTGTTTGTGTACTTTTGGCAACTTATTGAGTTCCTAATTGAAAAAAAAAATTACTACTGATTTCTCACAATTAGATCTGAAGGTGTTTGAACTGAGGTGTCTCACACTCCTCCATCTGTGTGTAATACTGCGGCAAAAAATTGGGGAACCCTATATTAGAATTACACTGCATTTTAAACCACATTTGTACACGTTGGCATTAGTATGGCATTAAGCTTATTAAGTTGCTACTCACCTTCTCAGTACAATTAAATATAACACCAAACCTGGTATGTCTATATATAACGTTGGAATTTGAAAAATGTGCTGAAAATGTTAGAGATTTAATGTTCAATGTTAGAGATTTAAGCACTTATGTACGTCGCTCTGGATAAGGGCGTCTGCCAAATGCTGTAAATGTAAATGTAAATGAAAATTAAAGCCTTAATTAGTCACATCCTGAATATCTTAAAATATCTGCCTGCTACACTTTGAGCAGGGTCACTTGTATCGGACCATAAAGCTGAATAATCAAATCTCACATTCAAGGCCATCTCCCTGTTTACAAGATAAAATAAACTCCACTATCTCTCTGCTGCTATCCAGCGTTATTGCTGTCAGAATCTCTCGTGTGCTGCTTATTTAAGTTTTAAAGCACAGTCCCATTACTGTCGACAGACTGTAAAAAGTGATTTATTTGCTATTTGGCCTGTTCACCTGTTGTTGTAATTCAGCTCTGAAGATGGAAGAGTCAGTGAGAAAGAAAGCTTAACTGCCTGCAAGCTTTTTACTTGTTTTTAGCACCTTCCCACAGGCATTATCGGACATGGTGCGGTTAGAAAAGCTGAAAGTTCTACTTTTGGTATGTTTAACAAATTCATAATATATTGCAGTTGCAAAATACCCATACCCAGAATGAAGGAAAAACTGCTCTGATGCTAAATAGATTTATCAAGTCAATAGAACTAAATGTAAACTGGCTACACAAGTTACTAATTACAACAAAACTAAAACTGAAATGAAAACGATATAAAAATGATTACACTACAATGGAAATGAACTTAATTCATAACTTTGCACACTACAATAGAGCTGACCTAAATAGAGTTGAAACTGGCTCATTCTGCAGCAGAACTGAACTGAAACCAACTACATTACAACAGAACCAAATGGACTAAAATATCTGCTATGCTACATGCTGTAACTGAACTGAATTGACTGGAGACTAGCTACCAAATTGAATTGAACTGACACTAGGTACACTATAAAAGAACCAAATTAAAACCAGCTAAACTAAAACAAAATAAAACTGAACTGGATTAAATATAGCTACACAACAACAAATATGAATTAAAACCATAAACTGGATTCAAATCAGCTACACTATAAAATCATCGGATTTAATTGGACTAAATTGAAGTTGGCTACACAAGAACTCGACTGAATTAAACAGAAACAAACAAAAAAAAGTTATACTCATTTCATTCAAAGTGTGTGTGTGTGTGTGTGTGTGTGTGTGTGTGTGTGTGTGTGTGTGTGTGTGTGTGTGTGTGTGTGTGTGTGTGTGTGTGCACGCTCACCATCTGCAGGGCTAAGCCCACGGGCCGCTGAGATCATGGAAAGTGTTGGGCTGCTGTGGACTGTGCGCAGGTAGTGTTCCACATGGGGTGAGACATAGGGGTGAGGGGGACTGAAGGGCGACTCAGCCGGGCCCCCTGGTGAGAGCCGGATCAGGGATATATCCGAGATAACTGGACTGCCTAACGTTGGAGCGCTGTAAAAAACAAAACAGAAGATGCTGGTTAATAAGCACCAAAAATAATTTCTAATAAGACCAGTGACATCTTTAAACATCATCTGCAAACAATTAGGGCCAAGAAAGAATGATTGTTTTGTGTCATAGGAAGCTTCAAAAATCAAAACTACTCAATGCTCTGGTAAAATTCTCCAAGGAGAGGTCAGGCACATACTGAGGCATATGATAGCTCATGTTTGATTCTTCAGCTTGAGGCAATCTTCTCTACATAACAGCAATAAGACCCAAGTCCCATCCTGAATGAAAGCTAACTTGTGTCATGTAGTCCGATCTGCTGTGTCTCTGCTTCATTAAATAACATGAGGTCATGTCTGCTGGTCTCGGGCTAAGATTTGGATTTAGATTGAGACTCAACATGCAAGAGCACAGTGGGGGTGTTGTGTGATACTCCCGGCAGCTCTAGGGCCATACTATTGAGTGTCAATTATGGTCCAATGGCTGGACTGTTTAGGAGCTTATTATTTTGTTTGAACAATCAAATCTCAACCAACTTTTAAAAGGTCTCCTTTTTGCACTTGAGAATCCATGGGTACTTTTGGTTAGTTTCTGTACTACTCTATCTGACTCCTTTATTTCACCAGATAATAGGCTAAAGTAGAAGATCATTATAAATTGAAGTCAATGTATTTTGAGACTATATGAATGGGCACCAGAGAAACTATTGAGGATGAAAAAGTTGCCTATATATCTGGTTACACGTTATCCTTATCAGCCATGGTTGTAAAATCCTCCCTCCAGAACCCTGATCCAGTTACATTTGGTTTGACATAATGTCGTTTTACAGAGATGTCTAGATTAAAAAGGGTTTATTCAAAAAATACATGCGATTCTGATATCAGCTCTTCAACTCACAAAAGCAACAGAGCTTTCTCAGATGCCAAGCTTCATTACACAAAGCATCTCAGTTCTCCTTGCCTCTCCGTCTCCCCCACTCTGAGAAGGAAATGATTGCACTGTAGTTAAGGCAGCCAGGGATTGCAGTCACTCAACTCCCCCCTTCACCTCATTCTTTCTTTAGCTGAGGCTGATTTTCAACCCCACTAGTCTTTTTGATGCTTCCCAGACCACACAAAGAAGCAGTAGGATATTCATTTGGAATGAAAGAAACTGTTCGTTTAAGGCCTGTATGTCTCCTGGGCTGTTTTATTAGCTTTTCATTGCACAGGGCTGGGTTTTGCATAGAATGCTCGGTCCCAACAGTGTCAGAACACAGCAATTGGCCCAAACTCATAGAAAAAGAGCCTTTTCTTGGGACCCCCTTCAGACTGAAGGACAAAAACAGCTGGCTGTGAATCTTTTGCATGCATTATTCTATATTTTTTTCCCTCTTAGTCCCTCTCAAAAAAATCACTGGCTGTACCTTTAAGTACATAAGGAAGATTCTTCAGGTTATTAAAGTTGACATTTATCCACTAAGATTTTAATGATTCAGTGATACCAAGAAAGAATCTCTCATTGTCCTTACTTCTGTACTGGTATGAGACTGCCCTGAACCCGTTCACTTTCCACTGAGTGGCCACAGACTTCTACATTTTTTTTTTCCTGAAGCCTTCCAGTTTGCACATACACTTAGACACACTGAAAAGACTCCAGTGTTGCATGCCAGACAGCTAAACTCACAGAGCCAGGCACAGCCTCCCAACCCCTCAACAACATTAATCTAACATCCTCCGTATGGATGTGATCTAACAGATCTGGCTTCAGAATGATCTTATCTGCCTTGAGCAAACTTACCGGGTTCTAGTCCAGCACCCGGCACTCCATCAAACTTCCCTGTCTACAGATAGGTTCATCTCATCTGACAGTCGTCCAGGAGACACGAGAAGAAAAAAAAGCCCAATTCCAATGCAAAAGCTTCGCTATTTCTCAGGAATCTCAGGGTTGTCATAGAATGATGACATTCAGCTCTTCGCCTGGAATGCATCTCGATTTATGAACTGTCTGACACAGTAGACATGTTGTATCGATGAACTGATCCCGTCTGTTCACGTTTTCCACTTGCTTGACATCATTAAACTTTATTAAATTGGTCCCTAGCCAGTAAGTCATTAGTGGCTGGGATATGTTCCACCCTGTTTTAACAACACGATCACTTGAATTTTAATGTTGGAAAATGACTGAGAGAGTGTTGTGCAAAAAAGCATTTCCTAAATAGTGTTTTGAATTAGTCTGTGTGTTGTCAACGAATAAACCGGCAGAGACTTTAAAAATAAATATTTGTATCATTTTAAGTTTGAAATTCTTAAAAAAGAGGAAACACAATCAGGTCTGTTACAAATTACTCCGATTTCATTTCCTAAAATTAAAAATCACAGTAGCTTTTCCCGGCATTAGTGGTTAGTTTTCTACAAAGAGAAACAATTCAAGTTATTTGGGCATCAAATCTAGGCATTGAAACAAAACACCAGGAAAATACAGAACATCAGAAACTAGTTTGTGAGAGCCATACTTGTGCCACAAAGTTAGAAGCTCAAAATGGTCTAGAATGTCCTTTTTTAATGTCTAACATTCATTCCAATTTATTTCAGGCCAAAAATGGAGTTTGCACCTAATTTGGGGTTTCCACCGTAGTGTTTAATGGCTCCTATGAAAAAAGACACTCAGCGCTTTAATAATTTGTAGTTTTTCACCAGGATTTTGTTTTTTCATAGCCTACTATTGGAAATATTTAAAAAAAAAATCCAAAAAACATATTACGTTTATTAATCTTTAAAGTAATCTTTCTAAGATGCCCCAAGTGCATGTTCATGAGTGTCAAGAACCAGGAAGGTGTTGTGGTGTTAGGAGATGTGGTAGCTTTGTGGTGTTTTAAGGTTTTGAGATCGAATCCCGGGTCCACCCAGCTGCCATTGCTTGGCCCCTGAGCAAGACCCTTAACCTTCAATTGCTAAGTTATATAAAATGAGACAAGATGTAAATTGCTCTGTATAATAGTGTGAATGTTATCTTTAACCACTAAAATTCTGTTTAGGTTATCCTAAAAACATCTCACACTGAAAGTGTCCTGACTAATTTTATACCAGACGATAAAATAGTGGAAAACATCCGATAAGATGCTTTCTGTTCCAATGGCAGGATAAAACACCAGTTTACAGATAAAAAAAGTTATTTTTTCCCTTCACTTGAACTAATGGACCCAAACCTGTTCCAACATGACAGTGGACCTGTGCACAAAGCAAGCTCAATAACGACATGGTGTGTCACGGCTGAAGTGGAAGCACTTAAGCGGCTCGCCGACCAAAATTCTTTGGGATAAACTGGAAACTGTGCCAGGCCTGAATTTCTAATGAAATGTTCGACAAACACATACGGCATAACTGGACAGATGTCCATATACAAACATGGTCAGAATAAGTTCAGAATAATAAATGATTCAAAAGAATCCAAGCCTTTTTTTAAGCTCCTGCTAAAGAACTCTATGCTATTACAAAACTTGGTTAGCTCCACAATTTTCCTCCACTCAACCCTGTCTTCTTAATGTAGCAGAGAATTTGCTTTTTCAGAAAAAGCAGGGCTCTGATCAAAAGCACAGAATTTTATCCAGCAGAAAAGGTAATTCTCTGAAGAGGAAAGTGCACATAAACACACATTTACTCCCACTTTGCACTGACTTTATCTAGGTGAACTTTACACAAGCCATTAGAGAATATGAAGGTGGGGATGTTTCTCTTTGGTTGGAAAAGTAATAGAGCTATTTGTTAAGAAGTAGTAATAACAAATATTACTGCTTTATTCCTGTTACTTGGTGCTCACCTGGAGAAATAATTCTGCCATCTTGTACACAAGTCCACACTAAGCACTAACTAAATCCTTTTCTCTGCCTTCTATGGTTTTCTTTTGAGCAAAGTTGGCACCTCCGAGACCGATACCTTTATGTGGACAATTCAGACTGTTGTGGAATATTTTTTTGCGATTTAATTGCCATGTTTTTGGATTGTCTGATATTTCCCACTGAGAGTAATGACAGAAGCACACTGCAATTACACCATAGACAAACAGCTTTGGTTTTGATAGTCAGCAATCAGTCTGTGTCATAACACTGCCCCATCTAATAACAACGCAGACACGATGGAGGGTTTCTTTTTTTTTTTTTGTTCCTGAGCTTTTGATGCCAGGCTATTGTTGAGGACGGGCTGCTCTGCCAGACTCCTGGGACGAGGACATTGTTTCAGGTGCCCGTGCTGGTGTAGCATTCATGCCTGGCAGATGGACAGTGCACCTGTTTTGGCATTTGCCAGGAAGTCAGGTGCCCATGTGAGCCCATTGTCTGGCCTCTCAGGCTAATGGAGGCCTGAGCCTCAGCCTTAATACCCATTCACAAACGCAACAGGGGTCAGGATCATCCATAGCTACATCATGTGAGCGCCTGGCACCGCTGAGTGTCATCTTCACACCGTGTTGGGGTTTAAATATCTCAGTACGGAGTAGCGGATGTCCGTATCACATGCTTTGCATTTATATTATATAAATTGGGACATATAGATATTTTCACATGCTTGTAGATTATACTTTATATTTGTGTGCTTGTGTGTCTGTTTTTTTTGACAAAGATAAATCATAGTGTGGCACAGGCACGGCTGTAGCAAGGGGACACCAGTCTGATTTAGATAAATCACACCTTCTACCACACTCCAACAGTACACTCACAGTCCACACACACCTACTTTCAACTACACAGAGATGCGTATACAGAGTTAAACGCATGTAAATTTCCAAAATTGCACACATCATTAAGCACTTAGGCAGCACTTGTGGCAAAGAGTGTGTAATACCGGTCTATGTTATTTCACACTTTGAATAAAAAAAAGATTTTCTGTAGCCGAATATTTTAGAACTTGTAATTGGATATTCAGGAAATGTTTTGGGATATTTTAACGTTCATATTTTAAGTCAGAGTCACGCAATGAAATAAGAAATGTGTTCATATTTATCGCTGAACTCCTTTGCTAGAAGATTATCAGGCTTGTGAAAAAGCCTAAACTGCATTTCACTCCAAGTAACATTTCATAATAAAAACACAAAAATGTCTCTTGATTCTGTGACTTTGAGCAATATTTAGTTGTAAAATGAATATATGAATAAAACAAAAGAAGAGATTTAGAATTTCTTGATTTCCCATCATTAACCCTGATCTATTGTGCCATGACCAAAATTAATAGTAATATTAACTAATGGCTATAAGTCATCATGATATAACCACTAGATACTAAAGTCACATGCTTGAACTGAGTATCTTGAGTCGAAGATTAAACATGTTGTGGGAATTTCATACTTAAAAACATGACCTTGAGTTAATGATTTGGTGGGAACAGTAGAAAAAGTCTATTCACTCAGAGAATTCCCTTAAGGTCGTTGTGGGCTAACGGTATATCTATGGTCTAATTCGATTGATTTCACTCTGTATCAACTACAATAAAATAGTAATAGAATAAAATTGTTACCACAGGTTAAGTACCTCGTGGCAATAAAATATCTTTAAAAGCTTTAGTCAGTGCCTCAGGGTATTTACTGTAGTAACACCTTATTAAAAAATAACTACCATGTCGATTTAGCAATTCTGTCATAATGTGGTATGTGGGATGATATAAAATATATACTGTAAATAAGACATTATAAGCCCATGATGCCTAGTGCTGGAGCAGTCCTGCAGGCTTCCAAACGATTTCTAGTTTATCATGTGGGAAAATCTGAGCTTTCTTAGTTTAATCTGCTTCTTACTTACTATGGTGTATCGTATCAAGTGTATTTACGATTATATCCTATAATTGTGGATAACAGATATTTATTTTAATTAATATTACACTAAAAGGTTATTTGATGTGTCCCTCCATAATAGAATCCATAAAGGGTTTTTGTTGAACAAGAGGGTCACACTTTCTGAAAAAGCCCAGGAACGTTTAAAAGTCCCAGACTGATCAAGTAATATTAACTGCACACTTGCAGAGGTAGTTTAAAAAATTCATTTTACTGTCAAGTGATTTTTAATTTAAGGTGCTTGAATACACTTTGGACCATTTCTCACAAAGCTTACTGGAGGTCTCCAGTAAAAATAGCAAAAGCTCTATCAAACATCATGCTACATTTCTCTCCTCAGTTCAAAGCCCTGTCTACAGTTCTGCAGTGTCTAGTCCTTTGGCTGCGTTCTCTCATTGAGTGGCGCAGAGCACGGGAAGTGTGTGTCAACGCGTGTGCATCAGCCCATGAGACAAGTGGGTGGCGCACTCCATAGCCCCCGGCCCTCTCTGTCTCGAGAATTCCCACAGTGCTCCACCGTTCCACTCGTGAGATGAATCACCCCATCCTCTGTCATTCCAGCCACTCGGAGAGGCAGCAAACGTTTCTCTTGCAGGGAAAAAAAGCACCCAAAGTTTCCCAGCGTGGTTTGGGTGACAGCTCTGACAAAATAACCAGGGGCCTCATTATGGTATATGCAAACAGTGATGAAGCGCACTGTATGGAGATGTCATGTTAGACGATTAGAGCAGGGACCTCTGACACGGTGTGCCGAGACTGTAACAAAGTGGCTTGGCTTGCCACAGGCGACACCGTGCTTAATTTGCTGCGCAACGTCCCTGTAATTAGATGAATTTGGCACAGGCAGAGGGAAAGACAGCTAGATCAAAGCCTTGATGAATTAGGGGTCCACTGTCAAGATCACATCACATTAATCAAGGTAGCCGAGTAGTACGACACGTCCATCCCCCTACCCTGTACTCGCAACTGCTTATGATGAATAGGCTCCCTGCTACCAGGCACACCATATGTATCACCATCAAAATCTGTGAATTTAAATGTAAGAACACAACTTCCAGGATTGTATTGATTTATTCGGCCCCTTTCTTAAGATAAACCTGCCTTAGAGGCAGACCCCGTTTCTGGCTGGGGAAAATAAAGTAGTTTGACTTGAATGTACAGTACTGAAAACAAAGTGCAACTTCGAAACTTGCTTGGCCCACTTCAGTTTGTACAAACACAAAGCTCAGAGTTGGAAATTCATATGGGACGTGTAGAACGACTGAGGTCTCAAGGTTACCCTATATTACTGTCAAAGCCTAGGGCAACATTTTTGACCATGAGGATTTGGTTATGCTGGAATAAAAAACATTGTGCTGTCCTGACCTAGGATGAAATCACTGAAAAAAGTCGTGTTAATTGTAAGAGAATGTCAGCCAGCATGTTCCTCCTGGAGTCTGGGAGATGCCAAATCACTGAGAATCTCCATGCACAGTGTAGATTGGAAAGGAAATGTTCAAGATGTTTGTAAGTGCCAGTGGTCAAGTAGATGTCTGTCTTTGATATTTCTTTTGCCTATGACTGGGGAATTACACATTGTCTTGGGTTTCAATGTGGGAAAATATATCAGTGATTCGAGGAGGGAAAAATGCTAGTCAGAATACAGAGCTAGAGTTAAGTCGTATCTGTTGAGTATCTGCCCCGTCAAACCTGATTCTGATGACTTCACGGTCTCAGACATACGTCAGAAGCGCACTGGGTTTGCTTCTGGCTTTTCACTGGGACTCAGACCTGAACTAGCTATTTGGTTAGTGAGAGACAGAGTACACAGACATGGTTACTTACCCATGCAAGGGGTGAAGCCCGTGAGGTTCGTAGTGGTATCTTCCTTCGTGGTGACGTATGTCGATGGGGATCGGTGTGTGGAAAGTCGGGAATATATGATGAGGCCCTGCAGACAAGACAGAAAGACGAAGAGAGACGGAGAGAGAAAAGTATCGAGGGAGAGAGAAAGAAAAAAATCTGTGAAAACTTCAAAAAAAAGAGGAAAAAAAAGAAAAAACTTTCAAAGCCAACCACTCTACAATAAAGTCGAGTCTCAGAGCAGGCTGAGCAGTTTCGTGTAAAATATTGGCACTATCACACAAGAGAAGTGGAATAAATAAATAATCAAAGTCATCCTATGAAATCCTACATCTTAGACATAAAAGATATCCAACTGGGCTTTCGACAAAGACCTGCAGCCAGACGTTCTTTGAACTAGCGGGAATGATGGACGCTATCAAGGAGAAGCGCGGCCTCGACACAAACCGGAGTTGACAGCAGGGGAGAAGCTTTGCTCTGGCCTGTTGTAGTGATGCAGACTACACAACCTTCCTCGATCACACATACACACACATTCATACACAAATACCCACATTCCCACATCTTAATGGCCCCAAAACAAGGACAAACCCCTCTGTTAGGGGAAAAAAAAAGGATATGTGAGATTTATTTTCGAAAGGAATCATGAAAAGATGCAGTGGTAGAAACAGAAGAAAACCCTCTGATGCC
Organism: Tachysurus fulvidraco; assembly: GCF_022655615.1. Lineage (NCBI taxonomy): Eukaryota > Metazoa > Chordata > Actinopteri > Siluriformes > Bagridae > Tachysurus > Tachysurus fulvidraco. The sequence goes on from NC_062519.1 coordinate 36,778,962, forward strand.
TTTGAAATCAAACCCAGCCTCATTAATAAGGAGTGTGTGCACTGCTTAGCAACTTTTTACTAGGCAATGCCGTTGCGCATGACGCTCAAGCTCGTTTATATGAGCTCAGGCATTTTCTTCATTATGGCTGCTTTTGTGGGGAATTTTTATTTGGAATGAAAAGGGATCAAAATCAACGCTTTCCTGTAATAAATACTCTCCTGGCTCGGGATGGCCCATTAAATCCAAGCGGGCCTTCATTAGCTGTTGTGATAACGAGACACCGCAGTTGATCTTTTGCAGGACCAAGTTTGTTTTTAGTGCCATAACATTGTGGTTTTTTTGGAGTCTTAAAGTCTTTTACAGAGTTTTGTTTCTAATTAGCGTCAGTGTTCCTGTAAGTCCTATTTCTTTCTCTATCTCTTTTTTTTGTTGCTTTTTTCTTTTCTCTTCACTTTGTTCTATGAGAACATTAACACCACTGTTCGACTCACTTGGCACCAGCACCACAGATCAGGTTTCTTAGGCTTTTAGCACTCGGGACTAATTGTAAAAGGATGACATGCTGACATGGAGGATTAAAAGACAGGAGATGAGAACGAAAGATATGAGGCTCGCCTCTGATGGTTTCTGGATTGTATTAAAATTCTTCAGAAAGAGTGGGAGTTTGGGAGAGGTCAAGGGTCACGGATCATTACCTATATCCGAGGAGCCTGGGAGGGCCTCAAGGGGGCCAAACACTCAACAGTGGTATGAGTCAGCACTCTCCATCTTTCTCCTCTTGATTGATCCGTGATGGCATGACGGACAAGCCCAGACCGAATGCCAGGACGTGACTTTCTTTTCCATCTCGTCTTTTCCTCTCTCAGGGTCTCATCACAGTTAACTCTGGTTTGTATCTAAAAGCTTTGTAAGACCTGCTGGGTTTTACTTATTACAAGGTTCAGAGCCATAGAGCCTCTGAAAAGTGGGTTTTGAGATACCTTTACAGAGAAACCTTACAGTGTGCATATCTTATAGCACATGAGAGTGAATCCAACTTTTACAATGTATAATTGGTTTGCCATAATTACACAACAGGCTTTCATGTTTATACTGTTGTACAACCCGGTGATTAGCTGAGCCTCAAAGCTGCAGAGTTGGTGCGTGACTTGTTTTAGTCATCCTGCCTCTCTTTACAGCGTTTGTCATGGAAAATGCCCCTGGTCAGGTTTAATTGATGCAAAACACCATAAAACGCACCTGACATTCAGAAAAGAACATACCACAACAATAACCGTGTGCAGCTGTTAAAAACACTACGCTAAGACTGCACTACGTACGGCAGCGTTCAGATTTGACCTTTGAGCTGAAAAGCTTCCTATTAAACCACAGTCACTTCACAACCTCCCAGCAGAAGCAATGCTACACCATACAATGGGGTCATGTGATTAAACCCAGGCCTTGATGCTTTCTTCAGCCTCTCTGTCCCATGATAAAGGGCAGGGGGCTCTTTTTCAAGAAAGCACTATAATAGAGCGCTGAATGTGAGTGTGCTCTGCTGTGGAGTGGATGCACGCAAACAGCTTCATTCAGCTCCCGGTCCTGGTTAATGCCCCTTAGCTAATGCTGGGAGTGAGATATTGGAGGGGTGATGGGGCAGGGGGTGGGGGTGAATATGGTTGGGGAGTTGGTAGAGACAAAATAAGAATGAACTAGTTCTAGTAATGACACGAGTTGTACACAACACAACACAACTCACCACAAGTCATTAAGATTAATCAAAGGAGTGCATGTATTGCCAATCTTAAACTGAACCACTGTGGGGGAAAAGGAAGGGAGAATGAAGCAGAAAAATGGAAATGTAACACTTTATAGAGCGTAGAAACAGAACACTTTATAGAGCGTAGAAACAGAATCGTACACGCCTTCATTAGACACGCAAATGTACTAGAGCTGATTAAACACACCTGGGTGTACCAAACTCTGTAATAAGACACATCAGCTGTGATGGGAGCGACCGGGAATAATCACATGAATTCTCTGTTTCTCTCTTGATTATGGGACTAATATCAGCTTAAATATGTAGTTACACAGTAACTTCTTGTGCAGTGAGAAATCAAGTAATCTCATGTGATATCATATGAATGTAAACACACATGCAATAGCAATTCTGTCAGAATGCGATATGGGGGATGATATAAAATATATACTCATAACAATGATATATAGGCTCATCACAAATAAGTTAATCATGATTAATTAACAAACACAACATGCATGTAGAAAAACATGAATGCCCTAATGCACAAAAAAAAATCTTGTTCTTTATATATATATATAAAAAACGTGCACTAAATTATTTGAAACATAACATTTTGACGTTTTATGTAAATTTTCCATGGGATTCATACAGAAAGTTCATGTGACTTTTCAGCTAGAGCAAACCGTGCTAATGAAAACAGCTATAAGTAAAATTATGCATTTCTTACGGTGCTTTCATAAGTTAGACCATATTTTTTTTAGTCTCCTTATCAGAAAACTGAAAAACAGCAGTATTCTTTTGATTAAACAAAACAAGCTTTTGTTTGGAATAAACAAGTGTTTTTAAAAAAATATATATCATAAGGCCAAGAAAATCTAGTCATTTATTTCTGACACTGTAATCAGACCCAAGCCGGTTTTCTGTTGTCCAAGCTTAAAAAGTAGTATTAACGAGCATTAAAACCCTCCCCACTCTTTGTCATTAAGGCTCCACATTTCTCCACACAACCACCATTCATCAGAACGCTGCCTCAATTATCCGCATTAGCAGTGTTATTTCCAGAAGTCACATTTTTCATGTCAGCCTCTTTGTCTGGGCCTCTTAGGGGCCGTTCGGCTCGGATCTGCCGCCCCCCGGAGGAGGCTTGGGCCTCTGGTACGTTACGGCTCTCCGTGCGTGTCTGTGGATCCACCAGGTTGGGTTATTCGATCACATGGACAGCTTCATTGTTCCGGGAGAACAAAGGCGAGCGCTCTGGAGAGTTCAAGAGCGCCGTTTACCTGCTTCAGTGAGCTGGGTTCCCTGGGGGTCCACGCTCAGGCCCTCACATCTATTAGTCTTTGGGTGATAACATTTGTTTTAGCATCTGGAGGGAATGGACTCACTTTCTCACAGTCAGTCCTGGGCACCGTGCTGGAGCTGGAGGCCTTTCGTTCACACTCAACGAGCTTGAGGAAAGACTTAAGCTGGAGCTCAGTGGCATGGAAATAAAGTCATGGCTAACCCTGACCCTAACCCAATAGGGGTTTACGTGATCCACTAACCAGATCTGTTAAGTGCTTCAGATATCTGTGTCTGTATTTAGATTTAAAACCAAAGTTGGCGTTGCCGAAACAGAAGCTGTTTTTAAAATACGAACCAAAACACTGTACCTCACAAAACACCAGAAAAAGCCCTAGAGGTAAAAAGAAACCAGCGCTGTCAGCATGGTCTGTGAGTCCTGGCTCTGACTTCCTCATCCTCAGCGACATCATTAAAGTTCCTAACTGGTTTCAGCAGTGTGTGGGACAATTTTTCTAACCTCGATCACGCAGTTATTATTATTTTTCTTTTTTGTACAAATTCAACGGATTTTCTAAAATATAACCTCCTCATCCCTGAAGAGGCAGTTACTAAGGATGAATGAATGAATAAATGAATGAACTTTGCATGCCATGCTACTGAACATGATTCTTTCTTTGTACTGTGTGCTACATGTTTCACCAGTCACTCTCCTGCAGGAAAGTCATTTGTTTCAAGTCACTTGAACCTTTTCTGATATGAGGTGTACCATTATTTGTATCTATATTTGTTTATGTATACAACACATCTTCTGTTCATTCAGTTACATCCCTAGTCCTTAATCTCAGCTCCCTGCGGAGCCCAAACTCATCAAACCTGCTTAACTAGACTACATAAAAATTCTTCATATACTGTGTCTAAGCATTAACAAAGCCTTTAAATATTAAATAGTTTATTCTACTGTAACTATAACTATTTAAATCACACAAACAGGCAAGTATTGCCTTTGTGTAGCCCTAATCCTTGGATCTACAGCGCTAAAGTGGTTCCACCTTATAGGAAGTGCTCAATAAGCGTAATGATCCTCCGAGAAGGCCAGTCCTTGGCAACATAATTAAAAGGCTTTCTGTCTTTATCCAGACAAGCAGGAGGGGAAATTAGACAGGAAATTCCTCTGGAACAAGCTGGCCAGAGGCTTAACTACACATCATCATGCCAAGCATTACACACCACCAAGCCCCATGTCGCAAAGCATTCTGGGACATGCCAAGGTAACGCAGGGCCTCTGGCAGGTTCAGAGTCTCAGCATGCAGGTCATTACACAGCTGCCTATTATTTTTTAAAAAACATTTATTTATTTATTTATTTGTTTATTTATTTGTTTGTTTGTTTATTTATTTATTTATTTAAGTGAGTAAGTAAGCATTTTTACAGGATATAGCATCTTCATTACCTCTGTGGGTTTGAATCGCAGGGTTAGACGGATGTCTGAGACTTAATGCGCTGACTTTTTTTTAATAAAAGTGCTCAGCTAAAAGTGACCGTGAAGTCCACAGGAGGAAAGAGTTACAACCGAAAATGTGTTTGAGCTGTAAATGCAGGAAGTCCAGCCTAGGCTTCGCAGCTGCAGGGGCAAAAGGGCAGAGCAAGGCGACACTTATCAGCGTCCTTCAGCTGCATCTGGGTAAAAATGCTAATAAGGACCATGCATCATCGTGCTTTGGATAAGAATGTGAAGAAAGAGAGAGAGAGAGAGAAAATGGCAGGCCTCCTCCTTCCACGGCATGTTGTTAGCATGCTGTTTGTGTAATTTAGGTACTTAAGACGGCAAGGGTCCGAAAGACTGATTACACCATGCTGTAATCACATAGCCCCCTCTACCTGCTGATTTATCGCTGCTGCTCTTAATAGCTCTGCTTAACACACAAGTTTGTCCAGATTAAGTAATTACCTTTAAGCAAAAGTTTATTATCTTTAAGACTGGAGCTTTTGATAAAAGGAATGCTATGCAGAAGAGAGAGTGGGAGAGAGAGATAGGGGAGAGGTGCTGAGCGTGAATGAATGAGAGTGATAATTAAGAAACGATACATTAAATTGGTTTGTACTGTGGGTGCTGTCACTGTGTTCCCCTGCTTACATTCATATTAGCCCTGTGGAACCCTTGCTAGGGGGGCGATGGGGATTACTGCATGCCCAGAGGCGCTCAAATTATTCTTCAGGCACAGCTGTAAATTGAACAAGGACCCAACTCATTTAGAAAGAGCGGGGGGGCATGAGAGAAGTGCATCCCAGCTAAAAATAGTACCTTAGAACTATCCATTGTGTTTCGTGCACAGTAAATAAGGTGCGAATTAGAGATGAGAAAGCTGACGTGTTCTGTATGTAAGGAATTAAACATGACAACATGCATGTTATTATAGGAAAATAATCAATGATTATTAACACTGTTCAATCTGCTGACACCTTCTGACCAATCAGAATATAGCTATGCTAGCTTTGTCCATCATGCCCTTGGATGCTCTTTTTGGCCTTCTGGGCCTTGAGTGAAGCTTGGAAATAAAGCAGGATGTGAGTATGATGCTGTCCAGAGCTGGTTCAGGTTTGTCTCACATCACCACCGACAAGTTCCACTCAAGCACTTTCCCATCAACAGAGAACATAATCAGAATTTTTGGTTATGTATACAGAAGGCTTGAGGAAGTGTAGGGTATAACGTTGCAGAATGTTGTTCCTGCAATGTTCTAAAAATGTCATTCCTTAGAACTCTGCCCACACAAAGTTAACAATTAAAAATTAATAAATTAACTTGTCTGAGGAAGTCTTCAGTGCGCACTTTATGCTAGGCAGGGTCTTTGTGGATCAGGCGTTAATCCCAGGAAAACTTTGTGTAAGGCAGGTCAATCAGGAGCAATATTCACACACACACACTTAATGGAAATTAATTTTAGCTAACCCATCTTTGGGAAACTAGAGAACCCAAAGTTAACCCAAAAACCAGGAATAACATGGACCAGCACAGTATAATTGAAGGTCAGGCTTGATCTGTATTCTCAATGTTCTTGACCATTAATTTTTCCTTGAATCTTCAAATTTGTGAGTCCTCCACAAGTTTATTTGCTGCTTTTTTATCTAGATAATAAGATAAAGATTGCGACTGAAAGCTTTATTCATTCCAACAAAGAAAATAATACTCTCTGATGGCACAGGGAAGCTGAGCTGAGACAGCTTGCCCTGGCTCGGCTCATTTGTTTGCTTAAACTCTTGAGGTGTTGGCTGAAGTGTTTCAGCTCTTAGCAGGCGGTGAGCCTAAGCAGAATTCTGGTGGTTTCCACCCATGTTTATAAACTGCTCAGACTAAAATGCTTTACTGCATTTCCTTCATTTTAACCCTTCACTTCTTCACACAGAATCTAACCCAAGAGTCTCTGTATTCTTTTTTTTTTTTATTAATAACAACAATCTGCTTAAATCTCATACCAAAACAGTGTGAAAACGGATGTGTTAGGCAGCGTGTTGAGCACGTGGCTGAGAGTTTTTGCTTTTCCAGCTGCCTCGACCTCGTGCTGCCTCTGCGAGCTACGGCCTTTCCTCGGCCAGGGACACGCTCGTAAACACAAAATGAGAAACAGCTGTAGGGCGCAGCCTCCTCCTGCGCACTTGGCTCTCTCTATCTTCCCAGAGGGGGGTGAAGGGGAATCGAGAGGCCCCTTCATGGATGGTATGCTTGAGGCCTTCGGATTTGTCATGAAATGTCTTGTGTGAGAGGTACTTACAACTTACAACTGGTATTCTGTACCTCATAAAGTCAGGAAACCGTTTTTTTCTTCTTTCTTCTTTTTTCTATCCACTGTCTTTATTTTTTCTGTCCACTTCCTAATGTGCTTGTGTATTCTGGGCATAAATAATGTTATTACTAACGTTATTACAAACTTATTTCAGTCCATAACAATGACTAGAATATTTTTAAAAAATCTGGGCCGAAAAAAGCTGACATTTTGATTTCTTATGTATTTCTTATGTACTTATGTATAGATAAAAAAAAAAACAGATCAAATGATTTTGGTTACTTTTATTTACCTATTTAATAATATTAGATTAATTTACACAATATAAGCTTATATGTTTTACTGGTATTACATATATCATTGTAAAAGCAAGTGTTTTCTCTCTTTTTACCCAGCTACCTGCTTTCATTAAAATCTGTTTTACTGTTTTGGCATAATAAAAAAAAACATTTGTTTTAGAAAACTTAAAAAGGTTTTACTGGTGCTTCTTAAAATATTGTTTATACCAGTTTTAGCTGACTGGATTTCTGTACCTCTTTTAATAAGATGTTAATGTCTTTTAATGTTATTTTTGACAATTCAAACATGTGCAACATTTTGTAGGTGTTAGAGCATCTAAACTACGTCTAAATTAACAGCTGTATCCAATATTTGCTCACATGCCTTTTTAGCACCTTGCTAAAAACAGACCAACACAACAAAGGCCATAAGCCTTATTTCAGAGTAACGTATACATGTCCATATGGACGCCACCTGCTTCTCGCCCTGTCTATGGTGTTATATTTACTTTAGCTGCAGATGGAGAACTGACTTGTAAAGCCCTGTGCTATGTCACCTCCTGAACAGCACTCCTTAGTCAGCTCTCAACTTTCTGACCATGTCCCTTTAGCTTCTCAGTTCCAGCACAAAGCCATTACACAGCCTCAGTTCTGTGAAATACATTACAATCATTGCTTTTCCTCTAATAAATTTGTAATGATAGACTTTTCCATGCAGATGAAGGTAAAACTGGCAATGCAACGCTCCAAATTAATCTCAGGTTTGATTTAAACCCTTTTCTACAGTGTGAAAATAAATATGTGTTAATAGATAATTAGACCTTAATTACTCCAGAGGTTTAACCTGACTGACAGGAATCTTATAAAAAAGTACCTAATTGGCCTGTTAAAACAATCAGCATGAATGAACAGCATAGGCAGATGTGCTAATTGAAACACCTTAATTGAATAATTAACAGGGCTGGTGATAGTCGGCATTGCTTTAAGGCAGAAAGTATGGGTTAATGAGCAGGCTTAGACTGCAGACATGCTGACCCTGTTTCAGCAGCATGGCCTGGTTAGAGGCATAATTAGCTTTTACACTCTCATCCGCTGTCCCTCAAGCCTTAGCCTAAGTCTCATCTCTGCACTGCATTAAAACGAATAGCTCTGCAAACTAGCCTACAGACGGACCAATGGAACAAATGTGTAATCAAATCAGATTAGAATCTCTCGCAGTGGTAAAGGAATGCAAATTGCTAAGAGAGTCTAGCTTCAGGTAAAGAGGACAAAAAGTCAGCTTCTTGAAGCAGATACTTTCTCTAGAGGTCACTGGAAAAACAGACTATTTTTAAATCAAGACAGCATTGTAACTGCCAGCATGTAAATAGCAGGTCAAAGTGTTGATTTGATTCATGGATGGATGGATGGATGGATGGATGGATGGATGAAGAATTTGTTTGATAGATAAATGGCTGATTGGTTCGTTTTATGAACAAATGATTGGTGGGTTGATTAGTTGGTTGGTGGATGTATGGATGGATGTATGGATGGATGGATAGGTAGATGAATGGATGGATGAATGGATGAATATGTGTATATGGATAGTTCATTCAGATGAACAGATATATAAAGGAAGAGCTGGTTCACTCGTTAGATGCTGGACAGAATATATGTTTGCCTTTACTGTATATCTGAATGGATGAATAGACACAATATATGAATATATAGACAAAAAAATACAATCCATATAACCACGGTTGTATTCATCTCGGTTTCTTTGGGCTTATGTTAGACCGAGCCTGAGGTCGGATTCCTCACTGGAGTGATTGTGGGGGGTTAAGAAATGATGGAAGGGCTTTGAGGCCTTGATTGTGAAATCAGAGCACAAACAACAGGCTCCAAAAGGCTTGACTACAAAGGCCTAGGAAATAACCCTCCCCCCTTTTCTACCCCCTAATGGGAACTGTGAAGGAGAGTGGAGCTGGAAGGAGGTGAGCGTGGGGGCCTCCTGTTACTCTTCGAGTTGGCGGAGAGTTTGTAATGCATCCAATAACAGAACAGGCTGGGGTATCATCACTGACAGATTTTTGCTCTCAATTTAAAAAGAGGAATTAGATTCATTGTCGATGGGAGCATTGCGCTCGGTGTTGCTATCCTACGCTATAAACAAAATGTAGGTGTTTACTTATGGGCTGACTTCTCTATTCTTACTTATGAAGCTTTAGTCTGAACATGATTGTGCCTCATACATTCAAAACCCAATTTATTATGTTATGAAGGACACTTGTAATTCAGCAACATCACTTCATGTTCTCAATGATTTCAGCCCGATGAAAGCTGCACACCAGCCTACACCGCACCACAATGTGGTTTATTAAGGGATATGTAATATTTCACCATGTCGTTGCAAATCAATTAGACACAGCATAACTTGATTAAGGATCTGAGACTTTATAAAAGATACTCTGCAGATGATAAACAAATCTAAAACCTTACTCAGATAATATTATGTTCCAAAAATATAGATTTATGGAATACATACAGGTCCAACCTAATAAGAATTAATCCCATTTAAAGTATTTTAAGCTTTGGGAAAAAGATTTGTCTAGTTCAAACTCTTTCTTGAAGTGACATCCTCTTCACTTCAGCAGACTCGTGCCAAAGGAAGCCCTGGCACCTCACTCGAGTACCACTGGGTATTTTGACTTCCTTTGCTTCTGCAAGCCTCTCGGCCTGCTGCAGGTCAGGGGGAGCCTTAGCTTCATACTCTGACACAAAGAGCTTCATTCAGAAAGCCGGCTTTTTTTGGCGGCCAAGAGGGTAAAGAATTACTCAAAGCAATTCATTCAGCAATTCTCCTTCCACTTCAGAGGGCTTATACTGCTGGAGAAGATCCAGTAACGTTATTGAGATAAACTGTACAACAGCTTCTACTTTTAAGATATCTACAATGCCCAGGAATTGGACCAAATTTGCATTCTGGCTTTTTCATTGCCAATTAGCTGGTACTGTTAAAAGAGAGTGCAATAACATTCAAGGGATTTATTATCAAGTATTGCACCTCTGAAGCACACATTCCTTTCTCCGTTTTCTGTTTTCTCTATCTGATCTGCACACCATAAAAGTTTTCTCTCACTATTAGCTCGCTGATCTTCAACACAGCACAGTATTCATTAATGTGGATTCATTAGTGTTTCTGCAGTTATGATGGACAATAACCTTCAACAAGTTTCCCTGCAGTTAATATGGACTAGTGAGTGTGATTTTATAAAAGTTTGAAGTATCTCATATAGAAACAAAGAGCCTTATCCATCACCAATGGAAAAGCCATCCATTTTAGACTAAGACCTTCTGGTAATTTCTGTAACTGTATGGATAAACAAAATCACTGATGCTATTTAAAAATCAAAACTTCAGCTTTTAATGTTACAAACAAACCAGGGTTTCATTAGGCTAATCTCCTTTCCTGTATCAGTTCAAATGCAACCCTGTAGGAACGCTAATAAATAAGAAAGAAAGAAGCTGTAGGGCTTTAGAAATCTCCAAAGAGTGCAGAAAAACCCTCAGGCTTGCTCGCCTCTTCACGTAGCACAGCTTTCGGAAATAACAAATGTCCACACAATTGCAAAGGAAGGCCCTAAATTAGCATAATATCAAATATCCCTGTAATAACTACCTTCCTTCCCAGCCTTTAGATAAATGTATGAAGATAAATTGCTACACTGGTTTTGCATTTTCTTCACAGCGGTGCCCTGATTCGCCGGGGAGCCTGGTGGGTAGGATGGCTAAAATCACATGTCATCAAGATGGAGAACTTTAAGGAGGAGGATAAAATGGATTTCGAGGACCTGGGGTCTCGTCCCAGATCTAAACACGCCAGCCCACAGCATGCAGCGCCAGGCATTTTACTCCTCTCACTTTTATTTAACACCTTCAAAGATCTGTGGAAGGACTAATCACGCAATGCTCATGAGGTCAGAACTTCTAAAACAGCCTTGTGGGGGTGAAAAAAAATAGCATTGCACGATTGTTGTTTTTATTATTTGACTTTAAGTAGGTTTCAATGGTATCTCTGGAAAAGACAAAAAAAAAATTTCATGTAAAAGTTGGACAAATAAATTATTTCCTAAAAATTATTTTCAGAATTTGTAAAAATGAGAAAGAGTGAATGGATCAGTGTATAATATATGTATGGGTATAGTAAGGAATTAAACATGTTGGGGCATGGAATATAATCACTACCAAGGTGGTGTGATTCTTCCCAGCAGGAAGCTGATTATTTCTAACACATCCCACTGTGTTACAGTTCTGTTTTACCACCCTCTTTTATTTATGATCTATCATCTACTATTATTTATTTATCTGTTTTATTTACAATTTTTTTTGTTTTATTTGTTATTCGATAATAATATAATGTGCTACTTAGCCATTTATAGACACATTTCATGGTGTGGAATATTTCAGGCCAATAAAAGTTAGCTTGTCATGTTGCTGAAAGACTGCGACACGCCGTCTCCTCTGGACTGAAGACTTGTTTCGGGAAAACTTTTTGAACTTTCAAAGACACTCTTTGAAAAAATTCTCTACCCAGAAACTTCACCATATGAACAGACGTTTTTAATCCGTTTATGTGTTGTGACTCTTCAGCGTCTATGTTAGGTTGTTGCTATAGAAACAATAACATAACAAAAAAGTGCAATAAAATAAACCTTTGAATTAAGCTGATTCCTGCTTGTTGTCTGGTGTGCTGACTTAAAGTTGTACTGAACATCTGAACCCGGTGTCTTTAGACAATGCAGCATATAACAGAGCAATGATTTTTTTTATTGGCTTCAGATTACAACCAGGACAAAAAAAAAGCAGAGGTCTGAGGAAGACTTGACTCTGAATATAACACTCAGACGTATGCAAACTCAACTCAGTCAAAACAAACCAAAAAAAAAAAAAAAAAAAATGCTGTACAACTGCCTGTTGACCTAGGATGGTTTATTTTTTCCCACTAAAACGTCATCGAATTTATCCACCGTGGCCCTGAGTTGAGTGTTGGGTAACTGTGGGTAGTGCGTGGGCATTGGTGTGGCGGTCTGGCACCGTGCCAAACATCTCTCTCACACCAGTCTCATATGACCCGCTGTGTTGCTTCAGCTGGGCTGTGGTGCAAGTGAGCGGACACTAAGTGGCAGCCCTGGAGGGAAGCAGTTTTTCCATTAAGATCCAGAGTAAAGAAACAGCAGCTTGTAATTGTCATGTTCTTTATTTAACTCTCATCCAGCAGTAGCAAGGGTTACCATTTACTCAAAAAAATGCTGCTCTGAATATAATCAAGCTGAGCTCTCATAGATCAATCACATTTCTGCGCTCCAGCAAGCAACAGGGGAAAAAACAAACCATGTGATTACGCCATAATGAGTAAATAGTAAACATGCACTTTTGCTTTGTGAGTGTCTGTGATTTTCTTCCACTACTGAAAATCTGCGTCGAGGACAGGCAAACTAATTGTCAGCCGACTCTCGATTACAAGACTGACTCTAGATTTTGAGATATAGTATGAGAGAGTGCTGAAAAACCAAAATGAAATGATGATCATCTGCAAGACTGCTAAACACAGAGGGTGCTGTATTGGAAGACAGAGGTCCTTTTACTCAACTGGCTTCAAGCAAAATGTTTGTCATGCTGCAAAAGAAAAAAACGTTTATCCCTTCACTGGGAACTTGTGCGTTTAAATCCTGACCAAACATGCCCATCTGTGTCAGACGTTCAATAGAGTGCAATTGTTATAGAATTACTCTCTGTACCCTGTCAAATAGAGTGACACCAACCTATCAGGACTAACCAATCCTGGACATCTGTGAGGTAATGGATGAAGAACAGGCAGATAGTGGTTTACTTTGAGTGTGTTCAGCTGCCTTTGAGCATGATCGACATCTTACAAACCGCTGTCAAATTAGCCCATATCATGTGATTTATTTTTCAACATTAAAATAATTCGCTAAATTCATTCATTCATTCATTTTCTGCCGCTTATCCGAACTTCTCGGGTCACAGGGAGCCTGTGCCTATCCCAGGTGTCATCGGGCATCAAGGCAGGATACACCCTGGATGGAGTGCCAACCCATCGCAGGGCACACACACACTCTCATTCACTCACACACTCACACACTACGGACAATTTTCCAGAGATGCCAATCAACCTACCATGCATGTCTTTGGACCGGGGGAGTACCCAGAGTACCCGGAGGAAACCCCCGAGGCACGGGGAGAACATGCAAACTCCACACACACAAGGCGGAGGCGGGAATCGAACCCCCAACCCTGGAGGTGTGAGGCAAACATGCTAACCACTAAGCCACCGTGCCCCCTTGCTAAATTCAATTGAATTCAATTTATTTGTATAGCAGTTTTAACCCATCTACTGGGAAACATGAACTAAAAAGGAGAAACGATACTGTCCATTACGATTGGGGACAGAACTATGCAGAAAATTCATTACTTCATTATTGCTTCACTGAAAAAGGACAACATGCTACACAGCAGGTCAAAAAGATGTGCTTAGGTTGGCTGATAACACTTGTCTCAAGAGTAAGCACGTGTTAATCTTCGGCCTTTCTGGCTGGAAGCTATCATGTGATTGGGAGAGCAAACTAGTGGGTGGGAACTAACCGAACAGACAGGAATGCACCAGGAATGCAATAGGAAGGAATGCATTAAGCGTCATATCTGTTCTGGCACCTAGAAGGTGGAATGGACTTCCCCTAAAAGTCCAAACAGCTGACTCTTCATCCTACCGGCTGTCTTCAAATAACTTCTGAAGACTACCCTTTGTGATGGTATCCTTAGTCTGTGACCTAGTGAACCAGTGTCAATGTATTCATTTATAGAAATTTCAAAAAACGTCTGTAAGTCGCTCTGGATAAAGACGTCAGCCAACTGCCGTAATGTAAAAGAAATAAAGGGGTAAAGAAATTACTTATTAAAAAAGCAGGCAAAAAAATTAAACCATCATGCAGAGTTAAACCAAATGAATATTCTAGTGCAGTAACTTCGGTGCAATAGCTTCTACTCCCCTTTTATCCGGATCTTAAAATTTCCTAACTATAGGCTGCCAGGCCACATTTTGGATCCAAAATTTTTTGGCTTTATACATTCTCAGTAAGCAACTTCTGTTTTTAACAAGTTTAAAAAAAGGTAAAAATAAGAAGCAAGATACTGCTCCCTGAAAATCAGCCAAAAAAACCATAAGCTTTCCTGGCATGTTTTTGGTCCCTTGGATCTGACCCTTTTTAAAGAGTTTTAATTGGCATAACAAGAGGCTTAATTTCTTATCCTAGATCTGAAAGTGCTGTTTAGTTCATTAAAGCCACTTGTTTAGCCAAAGCCACAATTATTTGGAGCTTTTAAAGCACTGACATGTAGAAACCGCAAACCTGTCAAGGCCCTGGCTCTGCCCAGGCAAAACATTCGGGAGGGAATATGCTCCTTCCCTCTAGTATGGTTATAGTCCTGGAGATCATGCACCTCCCTTTTTTGGGTTTCCTCAAGGCGAAACTATAATGCAGAATTCTAAAAATGGACTCAAGGCCACACAGAAGTGTGCACACCCAAGACACAATGCCAGAGCTAGCATGGCAGTGGTGTATGGTATATTTTTTAAGCAAGAATGTAGCAATGAGGCATTGCACAGTGTGGATAGCTGGGTAGGAGTCAGGTTCGCAGAGCCAAAGATGACAGCATTATAGCCTGAACTGTAGCGAGACGGTAAATCATGCTAGACTCAAGAGCCGGGAGGGATTGTAGAGAGACTGTAGTGCAGGACTGTAAAACATGCTAAAAAGCATGTCTTGATCTCTATCTGTCAAGTAAAACCTATTTAAACCTATTGTGTTAATATTAAGGTGGTGTGATACATATATAGAGTTTCTCAATTTTATGATCTGCCCAGACTGGGTTCCTTTGGGAAGAAAAAGTAATGTAACCTGTAAATAATCCCAGGGATTTGCTGTTCAAAGACTTTTTCAACTGTATTTGACTGGATAGATCACGATGCATTTTCCTTCCCGTCCATTAAATTACCAGCATAAATAAGCCCATGTAATATATAAATATATGTAGCTTATTGAAAATTTCATTATATCTTGTGGGAAAAGTTATACTGTTTCAACACTATAAAGACATTCCCATTCTCATTCTATCGTACCCACCAAAACCATAGGTACTGACTGAGATTAAAACGCAGATGGAAAATCGTGAGTTTCAATCCAATGCCACTGAAATTCATAGCTGAGCCCAAAGTGTTCTTTCTCTAATGTCAATCACAGTGATGCTAGCCAATCGTGAGTATCTGGGAGTATGTGTATGTGGAAGAAGGTGGATAGCTTGCTCATCTAAGTCTGTTATGCAGCATGAGAAGCAGATTCATGTGGCATGATGGTGAGAGCAGGCTGGTGAGTGGGAATTGGGAAAATTGGGGAGAAAATGATTGGACAAAACCTCAGAACAGTAAACTATTAGGTGAGTTCCAAATCGACTACTTACAGTATACACAATTCCGTGGCACAAAAAATGCAAGTATTTTGATCACACTGATAATTACAACAAAAAAGTGCTCTTTAACTACACTATAACTACTCGGATAACTCACTTATTCAAAAAAAAAAGCACTGTGGAATGTTGGATAATTCATGCATTCAAAGCTCATGGCTTCGCTTATGTAGCTGAGGGGCGGAGCTACTAGACGCTGAGCTGTAGCATCTAGTTATTCAAATTACTATTTATTTACTATCAAATTAGTAATTGAATTGCTTTGAATTGTCAAAGCAATTCAAAGGTCAGTAGCTGGTAGAGTTAAAGTGCATAGTGTAAGCGTATAGCACGTAGTGCAACATTTAGGACGCAGCTATAGTCTTATTTAAAAGGATTTCCTGATGTTATGTAAAACCAGGTTCATAACACAGGTGTGGCGTCTATACGCTTTGTGGTCATGTGACCTACCAATAGTCATGCACAGCAGCCACAAGCCCTACACCAAGCACTTATAATAAAGGTCAGAACAATAAGTTTGGATTAAAATGAGGCCTGTAATATAGCTTAAGCATGGATGTCCTGGATTCTTATGAAGACCAGGCGTACATCTTGAAGACACTCCTGTCTCTGTGATATACACAGAGGTTGCCTATCCCGTGTGAACCACCAGTAAACATTACAGATGTTGTCCGGCAGCATTGCTTAACAGATTTATGTCCGGAAATGTTATCCCATCCGAATAGTACTTCAGCTAAATCAATCCAATCTTATTCTTGTTATTCTGCTTTGATGGCTTTGTGTTTAGAGACAGAGAAACACGGCACATGCTGGGTTTTCCAACCACATCATAGACAGATGTGTCTGTGGCCTCAAAGAGACATTGTTTAGGCGCTTGGCCTGTAGACTCTGTAGTGTGCCAGGGTAACACA
Source organism: Tachysurus fulvidraco (assembly GCF_022655615.1). Taxonomy (NCBI): domain Eukaryota; kingdom Metazoa; phylum Chordata; class Actinopteri; order Siluriformes; family Bagridae; genus Tachysurus; species Tachysurus fulvidraco. The sequence goes on from NC_062519.1 coordinate 36,795,460, forward strand.
CACCAACTTTCACACACACACACACACACACACACACACACACACACACACACACACACACACACACACACACACACACACACACACACACACACACACGGTGCCTCCTTCTCTCCTCCTACACCCACCTTATCCGCCCATGGATCTGTTTGTTATGATTTGCTTCATCCACATGCTCTTTGGCTACGGTGTCAGACAGAGAGCATCTCCAAAGCATGAGCTAAACAAGATCAGCTGCACGCACTCACCAACAGAAACGTGGACTGTATACCTTTGCAGGAGGATGCAGCAAGAGAACAAGGAGGAGAACATTTTCAATTCTTTTTTTAATTCAATTTATTTGTATTGTGCTTTTAACTATGACCACTGTCTCAAAGCAGCTTTACAGAAGTATTGAAACAGGGAATAAACATTTTAAAGTTTACAATTAAATTACTATTTATCTCAAACATTTATCCCTAATGAGGTGATGGTGGCAAAAAAAACTCCATGAGATGATATAAGGCAGAAACCATGAGAGGAACCAGACCCAGAAGTGAACCCAATATCATTTGGGTGACACTGAACAGGAAATAGAATGAAAGTGTGTGTGTGTGTGTGCCCTGCGATGGGTTGGCACTCTGTTCAGGGTGTATACTGCCTCGATGTCCGATGATGCCTGAGATAGGCACAGGCTCCCCGTGACCCGAGAAGTTCAGATAAACGGTAGAAAATGAATGAATGAATGAATGAATGAACAGGAAATAATGTAAATATAAATAACTTCCTTTCTACAACAGTCTGTAATCGAGTGGAATTGTGCAACCAAGGGTTCCTGGGAAACTAACAGATCAGCATAATATCTGAGTTCATTGTAGACTTAACACTAATTGTTCATTGTGTTTGGAAATTGAACAATGAAGTAAATTTGTCTTAACTCTGGAGATAAACACTGGATCAGTTATACTCAAGTGGATATAAAAGCAACAAACCAAGAGACTAAGATGTTTGAAAAAAGAATAAAACACATCCTGTTGTAAGAAAATAATCAACACCGGCAGAGTTACTGTTAAATATTTTCCAGTTACAGCATGCCCCGAAGTGCTTTATTCTTTTTTAACAGCATCTTTGACAAAGATTGCTTGATGGAAAATGTACACAGTGAGAAAGAAATCTTAAAGTAATGGTATGGGTGTACACATCAATTCACTGGTTATAAATATATTGATTTACTGGTTAGTGACACGTATCTATTCAGTGGTTATTAACATATAGATTCACTGATAGGTGACCAATGAATTGATACGTGACACGTATTGTTTTTTTTTAGTGACACATATCGGTTCCTTGCTAAGTAACCTATCGATTCATTGGTTAGTAATGTGCCACCTCAGGTAGTGAAATATTAAGTTCAGTGAGATATATAAGTTCAATGGTTAGTGGCAGGCATCAATTTATTGTTAGTGATATGTATTGATTTATTAGTTAGTGATACGTATCAATTCATTAGTTAGTAATACGTATCGATTCCTTGGTTAGTAACGTATTGATTCATTGGTAATAGATGTACTGTATCCATTCGTTGGATAATGACTTATTAATTCATTGGTGATTGACTTGTATTGATTCACTGGTTAGGAGCATATGCATTCATTGGCTAGTAACCTGTATCAGCTAAGTGGAAAGTGACGTATTGTTTCATAAGACATATAGACTGAATGGTTAGTGGCACGTATTGTACACACAAGACTGGTGTGAAGTGGTGTGAACTGGTGAGATCCATCCTATACACAACTATATCATCACATCCCTAGTTCAAGAATTTAAATACAACTAAAATGAGAAAATTGTCAGTTTCTACTACTCTAGAATGCAGAGAAACAAAGAAAAGTTCTCCTGTTGAGACATGCTGAGCTCTGACTGTAGACATGGCAGAGTTTCTTATGATCCTGATCCTCACATAGTGCAAAGGAGGCCTGAGAATCTCTCCACGCCTGTGCTTAAAGGAGGGGTGTGTGCACTGAAAAAGCCTTTCAAATCTTTCCCTCACACACACAAGCGCACACAAACGTGCACACACACACACACACACACACACACACACACACACACACACACACACACACACACACACACATACATACACAGGTATCTGCACATAGGGGTAATTTGCAGTTGGGAACGTAGGCCAGTCGGGGATAAATAGACCCATGCTGAGAGCAATGTGCTGTTACTGGAAGGAGGGAGGCAGAAAGAAAAGAGGGGGTGGGAGGAAAAAAGAGCGGGAGAGAATTAGGAAGTTTGCATTGATGCCCCAGAGCATTTCATCTATCGCTGGAGCTTCTCTCCAACACTTGTAAATCAGAAGGAATGTGTTGTTTTTGGGCCAAGTTCTGCTTTGGAGGGGGAGATTTACGTCTCCAGACATCGTCCAGAGCTTATTATTATATTAACTAAGGGCTTTGATGCCTGAATCAAGTGTTCCATTGCAACACGTAATATCAGATTATATTTAATTACAGAGACTTGCATGCTAGCACAGCTGTTGTGCAGCAAAGCTGCCTCTTTTAGGTCTGATTTAGATTACAGCATACACAAACTGGATTTTATTATTATTATTATTATTTTTACAGGAATCAGATTACAAAGTTATTGTAATAAGAACAAGCCACATTTTGTCTCTTTTATCCTCATACAAAATCTTGGGAATGAGAAATTTTCTTTTCTGGTTAACCTGGATC